>NW_028247274.1:27500-100332 GCF_964263255.1 Lissotriton vulgaris | reverse complement strand
AAATAACAAAAATAATAATATATATATATATATATATATATATATATATATATATATATATATATATATGCATATTCACTGAAAAACCATAGGTTTCACACCAGTTATAGTTAGCTGGAAATTTTACTGACATAAAACCGTTGAAATTCCACGTTATAGTTAGTTGGACTCACTATAACTTGCGCGTGTAATGCACTGCTGATGACATCACATATTACATCACTCATGACATGGTCAGTGACATCACTCATGACATCACTGATGACACTATCCAGTGAATGTGTGCCTTTCTGAAAAATAAATATGTTTTATATATGTATATGTAAAGGTCAATGGAAGAATAACTGTTTAAATAAGTGTCTTAATGGATGTTTTTCAAGGGTTACAGTGAAAGGAGGTCTGTCACTATGTCACAAGGATGGTGTCATCGGTGATGTCATGAGTGATGTCACTGACCATGTCATGAGTAATGTAATATGTGACGTCATCAGCAGTGCATTACACGCGCAAGTTATTGTGAGTCCAACTAACTATAACGTGGAATTCCAATGGTTTCATGTCAGTAAAATTTCCAGCTAACTATAACTGGTGTGAAACCTATGGTTTTTTCAGTGAATTTCATAGGTTTTTTGAATGCTAATTCCTAACTATAACTGGTGTGAAACCTATGGTTTTTTGAGTGAATTTCATAGGTTTTTTAAATGCTAATTCCTAACTATATATAAGGCCCCAAACCTATATTTTTTTCTTTGAATTTCAAAATGTTGTTAATAGCAAATGTCTATAGCTATAAAATGTAATATTTTTGAAAATGAATGAATCATATATTTTATTTGTATTTGAAACAATTGTTTTAATTTATATATTTATTTACTTTTATTTTACCCTGGAGCGCTCCCGGGGCGCGCCCCGGTGAGCGCCCTGGAAAGCGTAGTCTTTTGAAGCGCCCCAGGGCGCGCTCCGGAGAGCGTCCCATTAGCGCTATTGCCACGAACGAAAACATCATCGTGACGTATCGCGTAGCCGCGTCCATGTGATACGCACGGCGTAAGCGCACCCGGTAGCACTCGAGCGAATACAATCGCGCAACGTAAACATGTGATGCGCTTACGCGGCGCGCCCGGGTAGGCTCGTCGGTCATGTGACCTGAAAATAACACTTTTTATTGGTGCAGAGCAGTTTTGGTTTCATAATGATGAAATCCCTGGTCTTGTGACCTGAAAATAACACTTCTCATTGGTTCAGGCCTTTTTTTTTTCCAAATGATGAAAGACCCCACCTTTTTTCCTTATTCTGACTTTGTCATTTGACTTAGGAAGACCTGTTTTGCAATCTTTGAGGTATATTTTGTACTTTGAAATGGCTTCAATAGCAGAAGCAGCTGGAGCATCTGCACCACCACCCCCACCACAACCACCAAAAGGACCACCACAAGATTACATTGGTGGTCAACAAGAGGAGGAGGAGGAGGAGGAGGAGGAGGAGGGGAGGAGAAGATGGCTGCAAGAACACAATACCCCATACCAGCCAAAACCACACATTGTATGGGAGTTTTTGTTCGATCCCAGAGGGCAAGAAAAAAGTCAATGCGGCCAAGGTGACTTGCCTAATCTGTGGCATGGAACTTTCCAGGGGGAACCCTAATAAAAAATACTCTTTTGGAAACAACATCATGATTCGCCACATGCAGCGCAGGCATCGGATGAACTATTTTGCTGCAGAGATGAGGGAACTGGCCAGTAACCCTCCCCAATCTTCAAGCACCACCTCCAAAAGAAAGCAACCCACTCCATCAGGACCAGTGGTAAGGGAGACAATCCCTTGCATTTAGCCACGGTTTGCGAATTTCCGTATAACATGTATCCATTGTGGTAAGACCATCTCCTATGGTGAACTGAGCATAAAGCTTATCGTCCTTGCTGGGGACAATGACAAATGCCCCAAAAAACCCTAATTTTTTCTTACTTTTTTTGTTGCTCCAGTTGAGCCATTTTCAATTCCCTGTTTTTTCGTTTCTCCCCATAAAAATAACAAAAAAAATAAAATAGTTCATAAAAGCCCAAAAAAGTACAAAATGTTCCAAAAACACAAAAAAATATAAAACAACAAAAGAAGAAAAAAAACAGATCTTTTTAGAACTACCTCCAATTTATAAAAAAAAAGGCTACATTTTTTAATAACTCTGTCATTCTTCTTTCCCCATGGGCCGCTCCCCGGTCCGCTCCCCCCGTGCAAATCAACAAAAAAAATATATATATATTTTGCACCGCGGGGCCCTTTTATAGCCCCCACATCAAACTTAGGGGGTTAGAGGGGGTCTACCCTGCCCCCTTATGGTCATTTCCCCCTTTTTTTTCCACCTCTTGTGTCTCTATCCTACCGAGACACAAGATGGCGCCGGTCCGGACTGTTTCAAATGTTTACAGACACCCGAGAGCCAATCAGCTTTCCGTGCGCACCTCGCTTGTCGCTCCCGCTGCGCTCCCCGGTGCGCGTACCGGGGCGCGGCCATAGATATATATTTTTTTTTTTACCTAAATTACTCAAAATCCACTGGAGCACATGTCTTGAGACATAGCAAAGGCACATCGGGCTACCAGTCCCTACAATTTTGCCAAGTTTGGTGGAAATCCATTCAGCCGTTCGGGCTAAAAGTGAGTTTGACCGCCCTATGAAAATTAACATAGGGAAAACACGTTTTGGGACACCCTTTTTATCTCGGCCCTCGCTTGACGAATCCCCCCCAAACTTTCAAGGAAGG
Source organism: Lissotriton vulgaris (assembly GCF_964263255.1). Classification (NCBI taxonomy): domain Eukaryota; kingdom Metazoa; phylum Chordata; class Amphibia; order Caudata; family Salamandridae; genus Lissotriton; species Lissotriton vulgaris. The sequence continues at coordinate 97,571 of NW_028247274.1, read as the reverse complement.
ACCGGAGCTCCGCAAGGCAAATTTGAGGAAATTTTCAGGCAGATTCGTCAACCGGCGCCAAAGTTATCCCAAATAAAATTTTGAGATTTTGCATTGAAAAAAATCCTAACTATAACTACCTACTGGCGACCGCCAGTAGGTAATATATATATATATATATATATATATATATATATATATATATATATATATATATATATATATATATATATATATATATATATATATATATTCAATGAAAAAACCATTGGTTATAGAACATATATAGTTAGGAATTTGCATTTACAAAACCTTATTTTACTCGCATAAAACCATTGAAATTCCATATATAGTTAGATGCGCTAACTATATATCGCGCACCCGCAATCCACTGCTGATGATGTCACATATTACATCATTCATGACATGGTCAGTGACATCACTGATGACATCACTGATGACAACATCCAGTGACTGTATGTTTCTGTAAAGTTAAAATATGTCTTACATATTGAAGAATGAGTGGATGTATAAGTGTCTGGATGAAGGATTTTGTAGGTGCATGACTGACTGTATGAGAGAATGATTAAATGTGTCTCACTGAGTGCATGGGTTAGTGATTAAAGTGTCTTAATTTGGCAATCATTATTTATGTTCTTCTGTAAACTGCTGCATGTTTAAATCAGTAGCTATATCAGTAACTATATGGGTTATTGAATGGTTGCCCAAGTATTTGTATGGGAGACTGAGTATGTATGTGGGTAGCTGGGAGGTGTATAACTCTGTGCATAGATGTGTGAGCAGTTGATTCCCTAGGTGTATGGGTTCAAAAGTGCATGTAGAAACAGCTGTATGGACAGTTGACTGTGTGCATGAGTATATTGGTGAGTGAATGGATATCTCAGTTCTACATGTCAAAGTAAGTACATATGTAAAACACACTCAATGTGAGAGTTGACATATATAAATAACTGAACATAAGAGCCAGTGAATGTGAGAGTGGCTGTATGAATCATTGTGAACTTGTATCAATGATTGTATAAGAGAGTAAATATGTGTTAGTATATGTTTGAATAAGTAAGGTGTGTATAACTGTATAGTTGAGGAAATGGAGGTGTGATTGATTCTTTGCATGACTGACTAGGTGTGTGGGTAACTCCATGGATGTGTGACATTCTGTGAGTGCCTGTTTACACTGAGTGTATCTAAGGTTATATTAGAGTCTGAAGATGTATTATCACATAAATGATATCATCAGTGATGTAATCAGTAATGTAAAATGAGATGTCAGTGATGTCATCAGTGATGTCATTTGAGATGTCATCAGTGATGTCATCAGTGATGTCACTGACCATGTCATGAATGATGTAATATGTGACATCATCAGCAGTGGATTGCGGGTGCGCGATATATAGTTAGCGCATCTAACTATATATGGAATTTCAATGGTTTTATGCGAGTAAAATAAGGTTTTGTAAATGCAAATTCCTAACTATATATGTTCTATAACCAATGGTTTTTTCATTGAATTTTCAAGGTTTTGTAAATGCAAATTCCTAACTATATATGTTCTATAACCAATGGTTTTTTCATTAAATTTTCAAGGTTTTGTAAATGCAAATTCCTAACTATATATGGACTATAACCTATGGTTTTTTCTGTGAATTTCATTGGTTTTTTAAAAGCTAACATCTGTAGCTGTAAAATGTATTCTACTTTAAAACCCAAAATATATTTTAGATGTTTATTGATAATTTTAATTGAAATATTTTTTTTCTTCGCTTCCGGTAAGCGAACCGGGAAGCTTTCCGTTAGCTCATCTTGATGCCGCGATCTAGTACGCGAACCGGTAAACGTTACGTTAGCGGAACTGTGACGCGTCGCGGAAGCGCGACGTATAATTGTCGCGAATGCGTCTTATGACGCGCCGCTTTAGCGCTCCCGAAAGTGCTCGGGACCGCGAACCGGAAACGATGCGGGACGCGGCGCGCACCGCGTAACGTGAGCGGAACAAGTCATGTGACTTGTTTATCGAAGTTTTCATTGGTTCATTTCACTTTTGGTTTCCAAATGATGTATGACTAGGTCATGTGACCTAAAAATAACACTTTCCATTGGTTCCGAACTTTTGCTTTTCCAAAATCACGTAAACCCCTTCTTCTTTCCTCACTCTGACTTTCATCTTGGTGAGAGAAAGACCATTTTCCATTTTGATTACAATGGCTTCTATCTTTGCTTCAGCTGGTGGACCCCCACCACCACCTCAACCTCCTCATGACAAGAGAGGACCACCATCTCAATTCATCTCAAACAGAGAGGAAGAAGAAGACGACTTAGAAGAAGAGGACACTGATGAACCTGAATTTATTCCGGAGTTGCCCCGTGTTTCCAGAAGGAAAACAAGTTTCATTTGGCAATTTTTCTCAATTCCTCGAGGGGAGAAGAAAGTTAATGCCAAATATGCCACCTGCCTAATTTGCAAAAAAAGATTATCTCGAGGTACAGAGAAAAAGTATAGTATGGGCAACTATACTATGCATCGCCATATGGTCAGGTGGCATCCATTAAATTACAGCCGGGCAGAGTTAAGGGATCTGCAAGATAATCCCCCGACAACTCCTGTGGCCAAATCAACTTCTAATATAAATTTGACTGTAAGAGAGGCACAGGAAACTGTGCCAAACATACAGCCAAACTTCAAGCACATGAAGTTTACGTGCATACATTGTGGTGCTATGCTCTCATGTGGCAACATGAGCGTAAACTTAATAAACTTGGTGTATGATAACCATAACTGCCCTAACCCACCCAAGCAGTAATTTTTTCTTTGCTCCTGTTGAGCCCTTTTCGATGCCTGTTTTTTTGTTGTTTCCCCTCCATGAAAAACACAAAAAAAACATAAAACTGTTCTAAAAATACAAAAAAAACAAAAAATGTTCAGAAAATAAAAAAAAATAAAAAAAACAACAAAAACATAAAAAAAAAGTTCTTTTCAGAACTACCTCCCCTTTCAAATAAAACTGCTAGAATGTTTAACACTATAGCAAGCTCTATTTCTTTTGGTTCGCTTCAAGTTCGCTGACCGGTTCGCGAACTTGAAGCGAACCAAAAAAATATTTTTTTAAAAAAAAGAAGAGTTAGTATAAGGGAAGTAAACAGAGAGTAATGTAAAAAGAAAGACAGCTATAGAGAGTAAATCAGAGATAGTGTCAGTGACATCATCAGCAGTGCATTGCGGGTAAAAAGAGTAGAAAACATTTACCTTATAATTCTTGTTACCTTTTTTAAATATTTTTTCATACTTTCAATCTGTAAAAGAGAAAACATACATTTCCAAAAATATTACTACATGTATTTAAAAATTACAAAAGAAAAGGGAAAAGGTTCAAGAAGAAACACTTTTTCAAAAATTATGACATTTACAGAAGCCTCTGCTTCTCTACGTCCCCTACACAATCCTAAAGATATATATTTTAAATAAACAGTATCTTCATGCTGATGAACTGAGACCTATTTTTGAACATGGTACTTCTTTTGCACTGCTGATGTCTCACAATAGTGATGCAATAGCAGCGCAAAAAAGATGTAAAGCCATCATAAAATTGTCTCTAATATTTTAAATAATAGTTTCAGGATGCAAATAAGATGTGTGCTTTGAAGAGCTTTCTTTGAGGTGAGGCCTATTCCTTTTTTTAAAAAAAACAGTACCCGGAAATACAGCACTGTAAGCATTAAAATTGACACTTACAGAAGACTCAGTTTCTCCATATCTACCTCACATTTCTAAATGTATATCATAAGTACAAACAGAAGAACATTAATTATACATGTTTTATGGTTTATTTTTGCTGTTCTCAGAATGTATCAAATTTCACTTAAATCAGTGACTTGAACGTATTCATCATGTAACAGCGGGGAAAAAAAACACAATCAAAATGACTGTGTTTAAAAAACCCATACAACCTAAGAAATCTGATTTCAAAACTCCTTAAAATTAACTTACTTTCAATGACGTCGAAGGATCTCCTATGAACAGCATTCACTCTGTTGTGCTATAAATATTTTCAGCCCGCCACTTTCTGAAAGAAAACCTCCATCGATACGAAAAATATGTTACATAGAAGAAAACACTTCTCTCATTCTATCACATGTTTCCACTAGGCCAAATCATGTTGCCGCGATTCGCTACTCTTGTAATTCTTCCAATCAAATCCCGACATTTTCTATTTTCGCAACTTTCTAAAAAAAAACATTTGAGATTATTTTCACAATCCTGGACTACTAATATCTTACCCTTCTTTGTCACTCATGTTCTCCTTTTCCTATGACACTGATACTGCTTACTATGAAGACTTACTTGCATCAGGTTAATATAGTTGGATTTTTAAATTGACATTATAATTAAAAGTTTTGGACCAATAATCTAGACAGCATTGCAGACTTACATTCCCTCTACTTCATGAACCTTTTGCAATTCTTCACAGGAAATCCCGAGATTCTTTCATTAAAATTTTGGTTTTAAAAACACCAGGTAAGAATTTTTAAGGTCAAACGGCAATTTTTTTTTGAAAGTTACAACGGAATCATTGCAGAATGACCAGCCGTTTCGAGACTTTAAATAAGCTGTATAATGTCCTGATGTTGTTGAAGGACCATCGTGATAGATAATTGCTACAGTTACAAAAGTCCTTCCTGATATTGAAAGCTGAGAAGCCACAATTTTTTTTATTAAAGTTGACAATTTTGATCCATCAGGCCTACATCGTTGAATCATTAAAATGACATACTGTCCATATCTACGTATAAATAATGTTGACATCATTTCAGATTTACATTGGCTACACTCCATGTTGTGATCCGCTGCATTTACTAGCTTATTAAAGGAGACTGATTTACTGTCTGGCAAAGTTAAATATATAAATCTTTCTGAGTCTACACTAGTAGTACTTGATACCCTACAATTCTCGCAGTCATGCTGCCATTGATAAGAAAGCCCAAACAGGTGATCTACATCTACACCCTCATCTTGCAATACATCAAGCATATACATTAAAAACTCCTGACAATCTTGCTGATTATTTTCAGAGAAGTCTGTTTGCCCTGAACATTCATCTAACAGATAACAAACTTCAGACACACTTTCTACTTTTGTTCGATCACTGCTACATTTCTCGAAAACAGAATTCAATAAACAGCATAAAATTTGTTCTGAATTCAACAGAATCTGTTCTTTTAAACTCTCTAGTGAAAAGAGAACATTAACCACTACATTTGCATAGCAGTTGACACCAGAACTGTTTTCAAATTGAAAACCGACAACATCTTCAACAGAATCCACTTTCTTTCTGCTAACAATTTTCGGTTCATTAACTTTTAGTCTTTTTGCAACAACCTCCCTACTATTACTGATATTTCTACGTTTGCGGCCTACCACACGTTTCTCAAACAAAGGATATTGAGGCAAATGTGGCGCATACTCTCTTCTTAACCTATTGTATTCCTTAACACAATCTAGATCCGCACAAATGTTTGTGACATCACAGTCAATCAAGTACAATCCTGATAAAGTTCTTACTCGTGACAATGCCACATATGCCATACCCTCCTTGAACACAGAACTGCCAATATTCACCAATGCACTGTCTACACTTAAACCTTGCGATTTATGAATTGTTACCGCATATGCCAAGCAAACAGGAAACTGTTTACGGCGAACATATAAGTCTTTAACAAGCAAAAACCTAGCAGAACAACGACCAATTAGCTGTACTTCCTCAATGCCATCAAATTTAATTTTTAAAAATTCTATTCCATCTCTATTTCTGTACTTCTGAAAATCAACAACATTACCCATTGATCCATTTACCAGACCTCTTTCAACATGTAAATTTCTTCTCAAAATGATTCGGCAATTTAAACACACATTCAAAGTCTTTTCAAAACCCGCTGTTTTAGATATAGTCTTCTCTAATGAATCCAATTTTGATTTCAAATTTTCTGACAAAATAATTGTTGATCCCATGTGCTCTATTTTGTCAATAGCTTCAAGTTTCACAATCTCTTGCTTTTCTAAATTCAACATTTTGTTGTTGAAGATGGCACATTCTGCAAGAGTTGGCATCAAACATATTCCGGATTTCTTCTCAGTAATTTTCTGAAAAATATTCTCAGCCACAATCTCTTGTTCGGGATATAAATTTGAAAGTAATCGTGCATTCAAAGCTTCTTTTCCATGCTCGGTCACTTTTCCAATTCTAATATCTTGTAGAATATTCTTGTAATCTTCATCTTTTGCCTGACGCATATTTTCATGCAGTTCAGCATAATTGAAGTTTAACCATATATTGACGTTGCCAATGCTCCCTAGGCACTTCCTGGTATCTTCATGCGTGAGTATTTTGAACACAGGTTCTCCTTTTACTGGTGTCAGCTGCAGAAGATCTCCGAAAACAATGATGTGTTTGCCACCAAATAACACATCATATTCAGTTTTAAGTACTTCTTGCATTCTCAAATGCACAAAGGCAAGCATGACATTGGAAACCATGCTTACTTCGTCAATGATAAGTAGTTTCATTTTCCTCAAGACTCTTGAAACTTCAAAGCAAGCATCCCCAGATAACTTGTGATATTGTAATTTGTTGTCATGCTCCACCGGCAGCATCAGTAGACGATGCAAAGTAATACCTTTAATGTTATGTGCTGCAAGTCCAGTAGGAGCGGTGACAACACAAGACAGCGATGACTCAGTCCTTTCCTGCAAATAGCATGAAATTGCTTTAATAAAGAAACTTTTTCCAGTTCCCGCTTCTCCACTCACATACAGTCGGACAGGCTTCAACGATGTACATGAGCACTCTTTCTTCTCATGACTTAATCCATGCTCAATTTGCTTGGTAATTTCTTCATATATTTTCCTCTGCTCAACATTGAGTTGTTTTTCCAAGTCTTCTAAGTTAACTGAATCCTCCTGAGCATGTGCCATGGCTCTTTCCACTTCATTCATAGCAGTGGCAGCTTCATTTTCGATAATAGGTCCTCCAAGTGGATCTTGACTCAATGAAACAGAACTCTGACTGTCCTGAGAACTGTCTCTGGCAATCTCGGCTGCAATCGTTGCTTCCTGCTCAATTTCCAAAGTTAGCATTTCTTGATATTTGGGAAAAGCAGGACATTCTATGCTATCCTTAGCAGCAGTGAAAGAGTCTTCGTAACAGAGGAAATCTCCAAGCAGTTCCTCTTCTGCACGCCAAGGCTTGAAAAGTTGCAAAAGTGCTAAATAGAAAAACTCCTTTGTTTCTGAAGATTCGCCACTCAATTTTCGATGGTTTACTAATTGGCATTTTCTTTGCTTGACCAGGCATCCCTCACTTCCAATTACAGCATACACTCCTTTCTCAATATCTTCTTTGATGTTCCTCTTGAATATATAATTTTGTAGAACCTCATATAGACAAACATTCTCAAGGTGACTGCTTCGATTTGGATAATATGTATCCAACATGTTGGTCTTCAAAATGTCGGTACTGTTTGGTTCCTTTTCTGCCAAATATTCAATTTCCCGGACAGGTTTTAGAACCCGATTTCGCGTTGCAGCAAGACCAAGACTCGCCCAAACAATACTCCTGGATTTGGCATAGAGACTTGCTGAAGACAATCGATTTGAACATTCGTAAGCTCCGATTTCTCGATGCGACAACATCTTCAGACTGAAACTGTACAACTTCTTGCTGAGGCTCTTTTCATGGGAAATGTCCTCCCACATATCCTTCAGTTCTGTCTTTTCTTTTTTGGTGATGTAAGATGTCACATACCGAGCCACAGCCATACAGTTGTCACCCACAAACTGTATATCCATGTTAGCATTCCACATGGACAAAATCACTGGGTTGTAGTCGTTGATGTACTTGGACTCTTCGTTCCTTTTCAAATTGTATGTATTTTTGGGTGATTTCCTCGTCACATTATGTCGCAGTGAAGACATCAAACTGTTCACTTTTCCTTTAGAAATCACCGGTCGTGGAAAGTTGAAACGACATTTGGTGTAGAACTTGTCCTTGTTTCTGAATTTACGACGACAGTGAGGAATGAAACTTTATTGTATAGTTATTTAAAACCATTACAAAAATACAATTATGATAATAGCGAAGACACAGAAAATTTACACGAATGTCAGAGTAATAAAATTTAAAAATGAAGATAAAAGCAATGTCTTTCTGGGGTAAAGAATAGCAATTCCAAATTCAAGATTTTGCCAATGTTCCTTGCTTTTTCTCAAAATGTTCAATAAATTTGATTGACCTACAAATGAATTGCGGGTCTGTGGTGCATAATGTTTGTAAAATCGCAGACCTGCAAGTACGTATTCCATACTGCTTGAACTTGGCTTTCAACCAATTCCGACGTTCCTGTATAAGAGCCGGGCAGATGCAAATCAGGTGGATAAAGTCTTGTCTTGCTGCACCACATAGCCCGCACCCTTCCATTTCTTGGGACTTCCACTTAGGATGCTCGGCATTAGTTGGCAGACTTCCCAACCTTATATTAAGGTATCTGCGTTTGATATAGGGCGAAAAGGCCAGGTCCAGGAAGTGCGCCGGCACTAATTTTTTGTATGATTGGATAGTCATCCAGGCATGTGACCGGAGACTGAAAGCTATTTTGTCGTCCAACAATGAGTGTTTAATGGCTGCCTTCCTGACCACCTGTTTGAATGAAGGTACTTGGAGCTTGGATTCCCAGAGTCCCGCCAGATATGTTGATTCTATTGACATTTTAAGGTACTTGGCATGGTTAGAGTTTGGACATTTGATGATGGTTTCCCACATAGCACGATTGATCATGATCTCTTGGTGCATCCAGACATTGTACCAGAATGTTATGGACTCATACATCCTCAGCAGCACTTGAGATTTCAGGCCTAGTTCCAGTCTTACCTGAGCCGGGGATGCTTTACTTGGTAGTGCGAAGACACGCTTATAAATTTTCATTTGCACTTTATCCAAAAGTTGTGCACTCTTGCCATGGTGCAATATGCTCCCGTAAGCTATCGTTGGAATTAGTTTAGCTTTCATTATTGTTAATAGTGGTGAGACCAAAGGACCTTTGAGTTCGGTTGCTAATCTCATGAAGGCGTGCATTAGGGCCATGCCCTTCTTTTCCATGCTGTTAAGTTGTGCCTGGAAATTAAGACGCTTATCCAGCAGTATCCCAAGATACTTGTAACTTCCAACCGCTTCCAATTTGACATTGTCTATTGTAAAGGTTGGTGGTGGTTTATGGCGTCGGGTTATGACCATGGTTTTTGTTTTCGCGCTATTTATTTCAATCATGTTCTGTTTTGTGTAGCGGATCAGCTCCTGTAGTAGCCGATGCAGGCCTATTCGAGTCTGACTTAACAGGACCACATCATCGGCATAGGATAGGTGTGTTACACGAAGTGTGGCCAGCCGAGGAGGATGGGAGTTGATCTGATCAAGTCTTGCTGTTAGGTCGGCCATGAATAGATTGAAAAGGTGGGGAGCCAACACACAACCTTGCTTCAACCCATCAAAGGTGTGTATCTTCCTGGTTAGCCTTTGCCCATTATTGATTTTTACCTGCATCCAGGTGTTACTATACAGGTCAATGATCGGCGTTAGAATTGACTCCGGCAGACCCTGCTTTTTCAATTTGGCCCATAGCAAATTCCTATTAACACGGTCGAAGGCCGCTTTAAAGTCGACAAAACAGGTGTATAGTTCTCGATGGTTGAGTAGACTGCTTTCGCCAATCAGGCACAGCGCCATTGCGTTAGCCATTGTACCAGTACCGCGACGAAACCCCGTCTGATTTAACGGGATCTTGCTATTCATGTCCGACCACTGTGTTAGATCCGCTAGCACTAAGGATGCATAGTATTTTGCCTCTGCATCGATCAGGGCAATTAAGCGGTAATTAGATGGATTTTTGCGATCTCCGCCTTTATAGATGGGGTTGATGATGGCACCCCTCCAACTTTCCGGGACCCGACCAGAGTTGCTAATTGTACGGAATAGGAGGTTAAATTTGCATGCCCAAAATTCGGGGTCCTCTTTATAGATCGCCTGCGGGATGCCATTTGGCCCTGGAGCACTCTCTTGCTTGCCTTTCTTAATTATAGAACATATTCGGTGATTGTCAGCTGACCACATTGATTGGTCCAAGCCCTCCACGCAATTGGACGTGACACTGTGACTGGAAAAAGATTTACTTTCCTTGACCTTGTATAACGTAATTTCGGGTACCATTGTAGTCATCATAGTCGGGAGTTCCACTGGTTTTACCGCGAATGTGTCGACTATATGTTGGACCCAGACATGTTCCGAGACACATGTCATGCTTATGGGTTGTGCTGCTCTGTTGATTGAGTTGATTTGCATCCAGAACGCCCTAGAGTCTGCTTTTTTAGTGTTATGCATTAATTTTGCCCAGAAGTCGTTGTGTTTGTTCATTTTTTCCATCCATACTAACTTTTTGTATTCTTTCCTAATCAACCGAACTTCTTGCCAGGTGCTTTGTTTTGTCTTTGAACCTTGTACCTGTCTTGTTAGCTTTTGAAGATGTTTCTTCATAGCTAAAGTAGTTATTGAAAATTTGGTTTTGGTCGTAGGACTGCTCTGCCTCCTGGCATTGCTGCTTGATTTTGGCAATCTTTCCAGGAAGTTAGCCCAGGTTTCTGAACAAAGATCACTCTCTGCCATAATCATTTGTAATAAGTTCTTGGCGTACAGCGCTATTTGGGGTAGTGTTTTGCTTGTCCACTTAAGCCGCTTCAGGTTGATGGTTGATAGTTGTCCTGGTATTTTTGGAGCCTTTGTATACCTATTAGAGCTTAGTTTCATTTCAATATGTTGCATGGAATGATCACTGTCTAGAGTGCTGATTATTTGGAATTTTTTGACTAGGCTCATTAGGGGCAATGTTATTAATGTGTAATCCAGAGTTGAGTTTGTGTTGTGACCTATGTATGTAGCAGCAGGAGGTTTATCATGCATCGATCTTCCATTTAATACCCGTAGACCGAGTCGTTCCAGGTCCCAAACCAGTTGCTTTCCCACTTGGTCTGTCCTCAAGGCCGATATAATCTCCTGGGATTCGACATTCCACATTTCATTTGCCACTGAGATATTGTCCTCTTCCTCCGATTGATGCAAGAGATTTGAGTTAAAGTCACCTGTAGCAATAATCTCCCAGCTTGGATGGTCGAGACGGATGGAGGTTATAACATTAACTACACGTTGGAACAATTCTTTTTTTTGCTGTATTTTTGGGTGGGCGTATATGTTGATTAGGACGATTGTCCTTGCCACGCATTTAATTGTGCTCTCCAGCTTAATGATTTGCATATCCGTTGCTGAGGCAGGCATTTGAGAGACGATGATCTTTAATGAGGTGGAAACATAAATAGAAAGACCTCCCCTTGCACGGCCGTAGCGCTGAAAGCATGTCGCATTTTCATGGAAACATAATCTACCTGGTACATCGATTGGCTCAGTTGACCAAGTTTCCTGTAGCGCTATGATGTCATATTGATCCCAGGTAGCTGTTTTCCTGCTATGATTTAGGATGTTTTTTGCTCCTGCGATGTTCCAGGAGAGCAGTTTTATAACGTTTTCTTCAATTTTACCAGCCTCAAGATTGGTTCAATTACCATTAACGCCCTGTGTTTGTCTCTGGTGACTATTGATTGATGTTTCAGCCCCCCTGGCACCATGTAATATTGAATGAGTGGTCAGGGTTGAGTAGTCTTCTCTTTTCCTACATCTTTTTAGCAGGGGTGAGGGATAGCCCTTTTTTGTTTGTTCTTTCAAAGAGATTCCCCAATCTTCAAATTTATTTGCTTCTGCAAGGATGCTTTTTGCCACTTCTAGGCTCCTCCAGGTGGCAAGTGTGCCTTCCCTAAGGGCATTCTCTCCTAACGTGACGAATTCGATTGATAATAGGTCAGCCGACGTTAGGTGGCTTAGGCTGGGGATGGAGGATGTGAGGTGGAGAATATTCCCTCGGTTTAAGAAGTCTTGGATGCCTTGAGGCTCGTAATTGGGAATAAACAGTATCTTCCCCGCTGTAGCTAGTTGCATCTCAGAGGGTATTTTGCTGCTGATCTGGGCTTTTTCATTATTAGTAAATTGCTGATCATCGTAATCCTTTGCATTGAGGTGGAGATATTGCCCTATTTGATTGTACGTTTCATTCTGAGTTAGTACTAGTGGCGTTTTTGTCGTGGCTTTTGCCTCACGGCCTAGTCTGTTAGATCCTGCCTGTTCTCGGTGGTGCCCACTGGATGTAATCACTAGTGCAGGACAAGGATCTGTTCTTTCCATATTTACAATCTCTTTTAATGCTTGAGTGCCGTTAATGCCAGTGTATATTGTGAGTTTCGGTTGGTCTTCCATATGACTATCAGCCTTTATTCTTATTTGCCTATGACTCATTTGGTTACTTTTTTCCGGGGTTTGATGGTCAGTCAGTATGGTGATGCTTTTCCCTGTGGTTGCATTGGTGCTTGGTAATGTGACACGAATGGAGGGGACCTTTTTTTGATTTTTGTTCGTATCTTTGAGTACGGCCCAAAGGGGTCTCTTGTTACTTAGTTCATATCTATTCATTTGCTCAGACTTGTCTGTGTGGTTCCTTTTATCATCAAGACTGGTGCGCCCTATTTGTTTTTGGAATTCATCCAGAAGATTATCTGGAGTTTTATTTAACTGGGTGGCAACCCCGAGCCCTTGGTCCATGCTGTTGTCAGTGATGCTTGCAGCACTTGTTGAACTCAGAAGTTCCGCATTACTGGCATTCCCCGCTTCTGAGTTTTTAGCAGGTGCAACTCCCACATTTTGTGACGACTTTTTTGTTGTTATCATTTGAAGTGGGGCCTTGGGGCTTATCCATGGTCGTATTTGGATATCTTCTCGGTCTTTAAAGTTTTTATGTTTCGTCTCCATCTTAATTGTTGGATTATGTTTCCCCTCTACGACGTTCGATTCTAGCTTTGGTTTCGATTTTATCTGATTAAAAATCGGGAATGTGATCAGCGTCTGTTTGTTGGCGGGTGGGCAGTTTGTCAGCTGATTTCTGATTTTCCTTGCCCGTTTTTTTTGCCTCTTAGTTAGGCGTTTCTGGTCATTTTGATTCGCCCCGTCTTGGTTTGATGATTGTAGTCCCAATAGTTTGTGGTCATCATTTTGTACGCTAAGGGATGTTGCGCCGATTGTTTCTGATTCCTCTATTTTATCGTCAGGTTTCATTTGCAGCTTATGCAGTGTGGTTTTTCCCACTGTTGTTTGCCTTGCTGGACCATTTGATTGGCCTGCATGTTCGTTTTGTGGGCTCTTGGAGTTTTCAAAAGAAATAAGGTTGCATCCAGTTAGTGTGTTGTTATCACTATGATTTGCGTGTTTGCATTCCTGCAGTATATCTGTGAGTATCAATGGCAAATTCTTTAATTTTTCCAATATTGGATGGCAGGTGCAGGTTTGAGATGATACCAACGGTCGGGTCTGATCCTTGATGATAGCAAAAACGCTGGCCATGTCGTCTAGCTTTTTATTTATGTTAGCTATGTATTCCGCCATTGTGCTCATAAGATGTATTTGAATGTCCAGTTTATCAGACTGCATATTGAGGGTTTTGATTGAGGTTTCCAATATGCACCCTAGTGCACTATGCAATGTGATTATGGATTCCAAGTTTTCGCCGATGTCATGTCCTCTTTTTTGCTGGGGTCGGTCTCCAATGTTGCAGCCAGGAGAAAGTCCATGTAGAGCTTGCTTTGTAGATGTTAAATCATTATCCTGCTCTTTAGTTTTTTGCCTTATTTCACGGCATGTTCCAGGAATTTTTGTTGTTACCATGTCGCAGGCAGCTGAAACACTTGAGATCTCTATGATTGAGGGCACTGCTTGGGCGTTACTAGGAGTCACATGCGGCGAGTCTGTTAGTAGAATAATATCAACCTCTTGGTTCATCCCACTGGATATATCTACTATATTTTTACTTGACGACTCCTGTGATGGAGAGTTTTTAGTACCCCAACCGGTTACCGTTGCCCCTTGGTTCATCATTCCAGTATGGATTACTTTGCTAGGGTTTTTTTGTCCCTCGAGTTTGCTTCCAGTTATTTCCTGCGCCTCGATTTCGGAGGTGATTGATTTACTGCAAATTTTCAGCCCTTGGGTACTTTCAATTGTGTGGCTGTCCGAACAAGTTTCTTGTGTCTTAGTACTTCCTTTGTTATGGATCGGTACTTGGGTCGCCCAGCGGAGATCTAAGTCCTTTGTCTTTATCCTCTCTATGGATTTATTCAATACTGGGCTCATACGTTGGACCGGTCTAGGGGTTGAGTGACTATATGGAGACACCTTATGTGCCATTTCATACATACTTATATCAGATTTGTGGCAGGCTTCGTTGTTGAATTGGGCCGAGTGGCTTCCCGTTATTAATTGCTCTTGAAATGTGGCAAGGGTTGATGTTAATGGTGTTGGTAAAATTTTGTCATACTTATTCTCATCATTTTGTTTGGGGGGCGTGGAGCTTGTTTTATTTCCTTCATGCTGGCCGCCCGCAGTATTAGATGATCCTGTGTGGGTTGTTGGTAATTTCTCCTGTACTTGCCCTTGAATTATGTAGTGCATTTTATTATCCTTTTTATTCTCCTTGTGCACCTGGGCTTGAAATTGGAAAATATTTTTCACAAGGCTGGCATGCGTGCGCTTGTGCGCCTCCTCTGTTTCGTTGGCCTTATCAGTGTTCGTAATTTGGGCATTCCGAGGAGTCCTTGGTGCTGTTGGTACTGTTGGTCCTGCTGGCCTTATTTCAGTTTTTTTTGGCGACATTGGTTTTTGCAAGCCTGTTGGGGTATTTGGCAATGCATAAAGTGCTGTTGCAGGATCTTTCAGAAAGGCAAATCTGCCAGTGTGGTTCATATTGCTGAAGATTGGAAATACAGGCGGAATTAGTGGTGCAGATGAGTTTCCGTTCTCTAGATCGGCGGGAGATTTAGTTTTGACCTTAGCTTTTCTCCTAGGATTCTTGGGTGGGTTTGTACGTGTTCTCCCCGACCTCATTCCCTTTGTTTATTTTATTTATTTATTTATTATTTTATTTATCCCCCGCCGTCTCCCCTCCGCTTCCCGTTCCACTTCCCAAGCCTGTCTGTGTCCTTAGTCGGGGAGAAGGCGCAGTAAGTACTATTGCGGTGTGTGGCCGGGAGACTAGTCTTACTCTAGAGATGGAAAAGATGGGTTCTTACAGAAAGTCTTATAGTAAGTCCTTATTGGCAGTTGCTTTAATTTAATTTTATTTTTTTATTGCAGTTGTTTTTTACCGTTGTTGTCACTTGGGCCTGTGGTGCCAAATAACGCAGATGTCGCCTGACTAGTGCCAAGTAAGGCCGCTGGTGCTAGCGCCTCTCACCTTATGTCCTGTGGGCGCTGGTACTGCCGCTAGATGATGCTGATAATGCTGGTGTGGTCCGCCGTCCGCCGTCCCCTACCCCCTTACTTGCGTCCACAGATACACAGGTGCCACCGGGGGATAGCTGGAGTACCGCTAGGCAGGGCCAGAATCAAGAAGGTTCGGTCAGCCCAACCAGCCCCAGACAATACCCCCGAGCTCCGTCAGCTGCACCTCCCTGTAACCGCCAATATTTTCCAATTTCCGGTTATGGGGAACTAAGGCGGCGGTGGTGGCTAGGGGGGAGTCCGACTGTTGGGGTCCTGGTGAGATTTAGAGGCTCTGAGGGGACTTAGCGGCCCCTACCGCAGCTCCTGTCACGAGAGCAACGTTGTTCAGCGAGGGGCAGTGTCTAGTCACCTCTAATCACCTCTTCGCTGCTGCCTCTACTTGCCGTGTTTAGGTGCTTTTTTGCATCGACTGTGGCAGCGTCAGCACCTGACATCAGCTGACAACTCTCCCTGCTGCAGTCTCCTTGCTCCGCGGCTCCCCCGCCCGCCCCGCCTGCCTCCCTCACCTCGGTGCAGGCGGCTGCGGCTATAAATTTGGAGGATTTGAAGGGTTCTAGTTGATTTCCTTTTCTTTTTCGGGTGCCGCAGTAGCCGCAATAGGCTGGGTTTAGTTTGGGGCTGTTTCAACTCGGACCCGGCGTCTCCCTCAGCTTACGACGACAGTACTTTCCACAACGATGGCTTTGGAAACGTAAAACTTGTTCTCTTAGGCTTTTCTTCTCCGTTGCGTTTGGAACAGCACACGTAGAATACTGTTCTATGAAATTCATCACTAAGTCATCCGGATCTGTTCCAAATTTAGGTGCATCCTTGATCCACAACAACATATGTATATGAGGAGCACCTCTTGCTTGGTACTCCTTTCTCCAGAAGAAATCCAACACCTCTCCAAGAGGTGGATTCTTCTTATTTGTGATGAAAGACATCATAGCTTCAAATCTATGATTGAAGTACCTGCATACATTCACAGGATCCAAAGAACACAGTTCTCCAGGTGTCTTGAATTCAATGTTTTCAATATTTCCATTTGCCTCTCGTAGAAATTCAAGTAAGTCTTCCCAGCCATACTCGGCACAGCTCAGAGTGAGGAACCATGTCGGAGTTCCTAAGTTCCTCAGCATACATTTTAAATCACCATGACGACGGTACCAGTACTCATTAGTACCACGCTGACACGCCATGAGATTAATTAAGTGAGAATCCAAAATACTGTCTTGGACATTGACTTTATGCATAAAGTCCCTTGCCGAGATATTTCGCATCTGTATACCACTTTTTAAGATGTGGTTCACTGCATATGACAGTCCAGACAGATCGCTTTCAAACAGGAGATGAAACAAATAGGGAATGCATTGACGAAACCTAGGATCGTCTGCATACAATCGTAAAGTCCGGTATTCAGACGCAGGAATTTGATGAGGTCGCTCATCATATCTTCCTCCTCGACCTGTGGGAAATAGCTGTGGGAAACACCGAGCTTCCAAACTTTCCTCCCAAACACTAATGGGACTCCCTTTAGCTTGTTTCATTTGAAACAACTCAATAGCATTCCCCATGACTTCCTTGGAATGCAAAGGATGAACACTATAATGTTCATATATTTCTTCACTTTTAGAGGCTTCTACTTTCTCAATTTGGCCAGCACACAAATCGCTATCCTCTTCATCACTTACTTCCTCTTCTGCAACATATACATTCTTATAGTACTTATTATTTGTCTTCAAATACACTGTTGCTTTTTTGACTTTCCTAACATCCACTAAATCTTGCCATATTTTCTTATTCTTTGTCGGAACCCCATTAACTAAGATAACCAGAGGTTCCTCTTCCACTTTTTCTATTCCAATTGTGTTAATGTTTTTGTTCAAATCTAGAGGCAAATAAACAACTCTTCCCTTTAATCCTCGCTGTAAATCTGCTGGAGGCAACTTCCCTGTCTTTGGCTCCATTCTTACAATAGCCTGAAAGGGATGGATACTTTGAATCAAAATACATTCATAAGTATTTAAATCCTTCAATTCAGAAGGAATCTCAACCAATTCCAGATTATTATGTACTGCCCTAGCAGGCATCTGGTTTTGGTTTAATTTATTACAACAATAAGTACACACACGTTGATCCGATCCTAAATCAAAATAATTTTCTACCATCAAGTATGTGGCAAAATCCTTCCATTCACTATTATTTTCCCTTTCACTTTTTGCATATAAATCCACTACTTTAGTCTGATTCTTATAATAAGTGCGTCGACAACATACACAAGTGAAATTAGGCCTCTCACTTGATTTCATCTGAAAAGTGGCAATTTCCTTCTGAAAATTATCTGTACTGGAAACCTGTACATTATCTTCAACATTACCCTCTACTTCAGGGTCAATTTGAACATTCTCATCTTTACTACTAAAGTAACAAAACTCAATTTCTTCACAAATATTCTTCACATCTATTTCTGAACCATGCAAAAGAGCAGCACATAATTGTTTAAGCATAATTGCTGGACTCTTAGCATAATACAACATTCTCACTAATTTTCTCACTTTATTATGATGCACTGCTACCATCCTGAAATGATGAAAAACACTCTGGCATACTCTCCTGGAAAGACAAGCCAGTGAATGACCACGCAAACCTGTCATTTGTCTCACTCTGCAAGGATCTAAATTTTGCAACAACTTCATTTTCTGCTTCAAACTTTTCTTATTAAATGTCCGTATAAAATCACAAAGCAAATTGATGGAAACCTGTCGCACACTGCAAATAGAACTACACTTCCAAATGTACACAGGACCCTTAGGACGTCTTCCTAAAACCTCATCACTTAGCACCTCTTCTGTCTCTGTTGTCACAAGTTTTTCCTTTTCAACTGGACAACCATCCTTCACTTCATAAGCTCGACCACTGGTGTCAACTGCAAACATCAAATCATTATCCTGAAAATAACTCTCCTCATTAAAAAATGCCTCAGAACTTGAACTATGCATCCATTCTCCGGAAAAAACTTCACAAAAGTTACTACGATTTACTACTCTCTTCCATCTACTGTTTGTTTTGAAATCAGAAATTACCTTGCTTAGTTTCCTAATTCTATTGATTACCAAAATAAACAACTTCCGCTTAATTTCAAAAGCATGATCAATAATTTTCTCTACATTTTTCTTCTTCTTATAAAATGCCGCTTTCTGTTGGCCTTTTTTAATATTTCTTAATAAATTAACTATTATCCTGTTACGGAACATTCGATGTCGAATGTCCCTAAACTGTTGTTTCCTTCTACTATCATGCACAGAGTTATCTCTTCCTCTACCAATAACATTTTTGATGGGTCTTTCCTTTCCATTTAAATTACTCTTCTTTTTCTGAACTGAAACATTTTGGCGAAAAATACTTTTTTTACTAAAAATATTTTTTAAGAATGATTTTGTGCTCTTACCCGGAGCTTTCTTGGTGTTTTGATAAGTATTTGGGGAAGAGGACTGCTGCAATAAAACATCATCCTGCTGTCTTTGACGTTTTCTAGCCTTTCTAATTCTATTTTTCGTAGGCATTTTTCAAATTTAAAAAAGATCTGCAGTTGAATCTGTGGAAAAATATAATAAAAAATGTTATTAAGCACTATTACCAAACAGTAAATGAATAACAGTCATCAAAAACTTAACGTCCTACTTATTATTTAACATAGAAAATCTTTTGCACCAGCACTGCATCACAAGGACATTTTCAGTCATTTCCTCTTGAATGCAGGTATACAATTGATTTATGTGCCGTGTTTATAAACGATTTTTTGAAATCAATTACATTTCTGGATATGTACTGCTAGAGCTTTATAGGTTGCTTTGGGTCATATTTATAAGGCATATGAGTGTCTATAATGTTATTTTTCCTTTTTAAATGGAAAGCGTTCTTCATGGTGCAAGTTTCTTATAAATACGCTCCCACCTGCGAAACGGAACTTTGCGCGCAGAAAGCTGATTGGCTCTCCGGTGTCTGTCAACATTCTAAACAGACCGGAGCGGCCGCCATCTTATCTCTCGGTAGGATCGAGAGAGAAGAAGAGGTGAAAAACGAAGGGGGAATTTAATGAAAGGGGGCAAGGTATACCCCTCTTGACCCCCTAGGAATGTTGTTGGGGTTTTTAAAGGGTCCCGTGGGGAAAATAAAAAAAATATATTTTTCACGGTAGAAGCGCTTTCCGAACACCGAACTGGGCCGCAAACTGCTGGCAAAACGGGAATAGGTATAAGGGGGTGCGGGAGACCATTTTGTGCTTCGTTTTAATTAAATTACTAAGTATAAGGGGGTGCGGGAGACGTATCCTAATCCCTTATATTTTCTGAGGGTGGCTGAGAAGGCTCATATATGTTGATACATGTGTTCCAGCGGCTCTGCGTGAGCTTTTTTTTTTCTTTGCTGCGTCACGTCTGTTAACGTTCGATTCGAAGGAAATCGGGAAGTGTTGACAACCAATTTGTCAGTGCGATAAAATATTTCGTTATAAATGAATCCTTATTGATAAACATTGTCTGCGCCATCTTGTCTTTTTTACAATGCCACAATTTTGTTGTACACGGTAGCCATTTTAGATGCCAGGCCGGTCCCAGGCTATCACCTAGCCCCAGCTGTAGAGAATCCACACATACCAACCCTCCCGAGTATAAGGGGGTGCGGGAGACGTATCCTAATCCCTTATATTTTCTGAGGGTGGCTGAGAAGGCTCATATATGTTGATACATGTGTTCCAGCGGCTCTGCGTGAGCTTTTTTTTTTCTTTGCTGCGTCACGTCTGTTAACGTTCGATTCGAAGGAAATCGGGAAGTGTTGACAACCAATTTGTCAGTGCGATAAAATATTTCGTTATAAATGAATCCTTATTGATAAACATTGTCTGCGCCATCTTGTCTTTTTTACAATGCCACAATTTTGTCGTACACGGTAGCCATTTTAGATGCCAGGCCGGTCCCAGGCTATCACCTAGCCCCAGCTGTAGAGAATCCACACATACCAACCCTCCCGATTCAGGCGTCAGACTACTGATTTCAGTGCTACTCTCCCGCCTCCCGATTCCTGCAACCAAAAACGCGGGGGTATATTACCAACCACTAGCGATAACTTCTTTAGAGACAAAAATTATCGCCGCACATCGGCGATTTTTATCGCAGATAAACCTTGCTATTAGCAAGGTTTATCGCAAATGCGATAAGAAGCGGCCGCAATGCATCAATATTGCTGAAAAGTCAGCGATATTCATGCATTATCCAGCATATGCTTTTAGCCATGTTATCCACCTCCCATTGGATAACATGGCTAAGAACTGCTCATGGTCCCATGAGGAACGCTTTCCATTTAAAAAGGAAAAAATAACATTATAGAAAAGAATCGTTTTTAAACACAACATATAAATCAATTGTATACCTGCATTCAAGAGGAAATGACTGAAAATATCCTTGAGACACATGAAAGCGTTTTCTGGAATGCCCTAGCACCATTTTTTGGACATTATTAACATGGCTATGTAACTCCCATAATCAAAATCTAAATTTGCCAAGCGCAGGTGGCAACGTATTTACAAGACACTTGCCCCATGAGGAATGCTTTCCATTTAAAAAGGAAAAAAATAACATCAATTACACTCAAATGCCTTATAAATATGACCCAAAGCTCTAGCAGTACATATCCAGAAATGTAATTGATTTCAAAAATGGTTTTTAAAAACAACATATCTGTTTCAGCTTACATAAAAGACCATGGAATGGGCTTCATATACAACAATAACTTGTGTTACTGCATGCCAGAATGCTATACCGAATATGCAATTACAATTTCTCAAAGTAACAAAATCTATTTCTATATCACTACAGACAAAGCCACAGTTTAAAAACACATCTTTCTTCATCATTTTCTCCTTAGCAAGGTTTATCGCAAATGCGAAAAAAACGGCCGCAATGCATAAATATCGCTAAAAAGTGAACGATATTCATGCATTATCCAACAGATGCTCTTAGCCATGTTATCCACCTCCCATTGGATAACATGGCGAAGAACTGCTCGCAAATGCGAAAAAAACGGCCGCAATGCATGAATATCGTTGAAAAGTCAGCGATATTCATGCATTGTCCAGCAAATGCTCTGAGCCATGTTATCCACTTCCCATTAAATAACATGGCTAAGAACTGCCCAGGGCCCCATGAGGAACGCTTTCCATTTAAAAAGGAAAAATAACATCAAAGACACTCAAATGCTTTATAAATATGACCCAAAACAACCTATGAAGCTCTAGCAGTACATATGGAAAGGGGCGACCATTCGGTCCCCCCAAACGTATGGTGGAGTACCACGATCCCCCCGGGAAGCCATCTTGGGCGGGAGGCGAGTCTCGGCTGGTATGCCCGAAGTGGCGTAGCCGGGGCGCGCCTTTTTCCCGCCCTAGAGTGGGCTGGCCTAGACACTGACGCGGCCGGCCACGCCCTCGGGGCAGGCCGGGGCGGGTTTACGCCCGCCCTGAAGACGGATAAAAGGAGCAACAAGCCAAGGAAGCATCCTCTTGTTCCTGTGCTCTGAAGCTGCACCACCTCGCTGCACGTGAGCTCGAGACGGAACGAAGAGCCAATTTTGAGCGTTGTAATCTTTCTTGTTTGTTTTGCAGATATAATGTGTATAAGGGTGAGCAACCCAATATACCCTTGCGGGCTTGGGCAAGATTTGTGAAGGAAATGGCCAGCAAGGGATTTCAATTGAGGAGTTTGTACAGCACTATTAGGACTTGTTGTTAAATCACAGTACCTAAGTATGAGTTAAATCAATGGCTGTTAAAATCAATTCAAAAAAGACATAAGATGTTACCACACTAACATCATGATAGAGCAATGTTGCTCAATAAAACAAAACCAGAAACCAGGATATATTGTCTGAAAATTATTATTAGATTTCAAGGCAAAATATATATACAAAAACAGTGAATGAACATAAAGTGCAGGGTGCATACATCGATATACAATAAGGATAATCAAGGTCTTGTTTCCTTTTCCTTGGAAATATCCAAATTAAAGTCCAGACTGCTGTATTTCAATAATTGATTGGTTTTAGACCAGAGTCAGAAGAAAATCAAAAGATGACTGAGGGACCAATTAGGCAGACTTGGACTGAGCAGGTCGACGTTTCGGTCTTGTTATAGTTATTTTTAAGACCATCATCAGGACTACAAGGTAGTATATGCAATTGATGACCCTCTGTAAAAAAACAACAATACATTATAATATATACAATTACATTAGATACCTGGTTCATGACATACAATAGTTATGGCACTGGTGAATTTATTTACAATTCCTATTTACACTAAACAAAATAGCAGTAGGTTTTATCCTAAGATAAAATTGGTCGGTGTGGAGACCAAGAAAGTTTGTTATCATAATCAAACACATTTAAAAGCACCTTGTGCTAAGTAGGATAGGTCTATTACGTGTTCTACTCGCCGCATATTGTACTTACTAATAGCAGTATAGTAGTTTTATTGGCACCGTTGATTGAGATTATTGACACTGGAGTAGTACACAAAGAAGAATCCAATGTGCCACGGTTGCGCTATAAGGAACAAGAAGTTAATTTAGTTCCTATCAAATGTACATGTTAATTTTATATTACATATAAAGGTTGAGGCATTTACCTTACAACACTTGGGTACAGTGATGAATAGAAAAACCGTCTACCTTCAATTGTTGATCGGTTATCTCTAAGTATAAACTAAATAAAACAGAGAAAATGGCTTTTAGTGGTAATCACATAAATGCAACAGGCAATGCTGCATTGGGTAGACAAGGTCATGGAGTTAGTGCACGGTTACAGCGTTTATTAATTAAGATAGGGGGCAGCATATAACCAACAGAGGGGTAGCCCATGCTAAAGAAGCCTGTTGTTTTCTAAGCTTTAGGAATTATTTAAAGATTACAGTGAGGTATATCTTTGGCTTTAAAACGATTATGCGCTTTTTTACTAGCACATGAAGCCTCGCGTTTGATTCAAAGTAAAATGCCATTTATACACAGTTGCGTTCACAGTAACGTTGCTATATTTCCCAGAATTTTAAGGAGAGTAAAAACTCCCAGACCGTGATTTTAGAAATGACGGTGCCGCGAATCGGCATTTTGTTAAAGCCGGGAAATCGAGCATAACGAGGGGGCTCATTGCCGGTGTACTTACTGTGGATTAGTCAGCATTGAGACTTCGGGACATCGGAACACGCGGGATCCGGGCGATGTAACATTGTTGCAGTTACACGCTCTTTAAATACTTTAGTCTCATAGCTAGGACCCTTCCGTAGTCTCGCGATATTTCGAGCGGGACTGGAAGACGCTATTTTTATAAACCTAATGCGGCGGCCATCTTAGCATGTTATTGTTTTGCCTGTCCTTATATGTCATAATCGAATTATTGGTACGATTTTGTAGGGTGAGTTTGTCCAAAGATTGGACTGACATTCAGTTCCGTTTTAGCCCTTAAGTCGAAATATTACCATACTGTTTAGACAGAAAAAATCTTTTTCTACATTATTGTTTACAAATGACAGTATTATTGCAGGCAAGACTGGCAGGTCAAATACAAACTAGGATTGATTTTCAATTCGTTTAAGAAGTCTTAAATGATAAATAATTCTTGATACTTAATCACAGTTTATGTCTGTCACTTACTATGTGCTCACAATCTAATCAGTATCGATGTTAGTGATCCATATACATATAGCTTTTACATTCTGATCAGTATTGATATTTGGAATCCAAACATAACAACATTACAGCTACGTATATACAGTGTGGGCATAGTACTGTGATGTGTGCATTAATAGTTATAAAAGGCTGAAGCCGATTAAACTAAACATGCCAAAGTGTGCCATTCGGTGCTTGAATTGAGGCCATTTTTGACACTGTTGGCCATTTCGATCCAACGGTTTTCTTGAATTATTAAACTTCTGTCACAGTTTTTTTGTCGGATGGTGGGTTTGACCACATCTATCACCCACCATGTCATGTCTTTTTCTGAATGTTTTTTCATGGAGTAGTGATCAACTAGTGGAGCATTGTCCACTTTACAGCGAATTCGCGATTGGTGTTGCAGAATTCGCTGTTTAATCATTTGGGTAGTTTTCCCTATGTATACCTGGCCGCATGGGCATTGGATACAATATATGACATTGCTCGTTCGGCAGTTAGAAAACTGTCTGCTGGTGTATTCGCGTCCATTGATCACAAAACTTTTGATGTTTTTCGTTGTTGTACAGGCCCTGCAGTTGTTGCATCTGTAGTGACCAAGGAGTGGTGAAAGTTGTTTCATGTTGTCAACAGTGTTATTATCTGGTTTATCGTAGGCGTGGACCAAGCGATCTCTAAGGTTTCGCCCACGTTTAAATGAGAACATTGGTTTGTCTCTGAGTTCGGGTAAGTCGTGCAAGAGAGACCAGTTCTTAGTGACAATCTTTTTGAGTTGTTGACTATGTGTTCCAAAGGTGGTAACACATACTAGAGGAGTCTGATTGCATTTGATCTTAGTCTGCAACAGAGCCTCACGGTCATTGTACCATGCACGCTTCATGGAGTTCTTCAACAGTTTATTCGGGTACCCTCTTTCCAACAATTTGAGCCTCAGGATCTTCGCCTCGTGAAAGTAATCACAGCGTTTAAAGCAGTTTCTGCGCAGTCGCAGAAACTGCCCGAATGGTAGCCCATCTCGAAGAGATTTGGGATGGTGACTACTGTACTTAAGTAGAGTATTACGAGTGGTGGGTTTGGTGTACCAAGATGGGGTTGCTCACCCTTATACACATTATATCTGCGCAGAAAACCTCTGCTGTGAGCCATTTTCTTGAAAGTGGTAAAACTGTCAGTGAACAGTTCTATAACTTAAATAATCTTCTCTTATAGTATCAGCCGTGACTTTATGGCTGAATTAGATACTTTGTCTTACACTGACGACTATATCCAGAAGATTGCCTCTGGACCATCTCTATTGGGCAATAGAAGTACACCAGTAAATTCACCCCTAGAATCTGATCTCAACCAACTTGAACGGCTTAAAAAGAAATTAGTCAGGACTGAACTCCACGCTAAGTTCTTGACTGACTGCCTCAGTGCCAATATAATTCCTACCGGCCTGCAGATTCGCAACATTCCGATCATTTTTACTGAAGACGGTGAATTTAAGACTGGGTTTAGCCACGCAGCTAATAAGTGCTCACGCACCTGGATGGTGCTTAGCATTGAAACAGCGGCTAAACAGATTAAGATCCTTCTAAAAGAAATTGAAACACTTGAAAATAAAATTAACAGCGACTCTAGTGTCACCAATGCTAAAGCTCTTTTAGACAAAGTAGCACAAACGATAAAAGAGTTTGAAGAGTTCAATTCCCTGAGAAAAACAGATAAGCTCCAAAAAGATATCCGCAAATATAATAAAGAGACAACATATCCCTATCTACAAAAAGACTTTTATCTGGCCCAAAACAATTCTAGAGGCCCTAACTCTAACCCACAACAACAGAAAAGAACGACCTTCTCTGAGACAGGCTCAGAATCAGACGGAGACCAAATTCCAGCTGGTCACTATAGACCTCAATTTGAACAACAGCCATCAACCTCACGTCCTTTTTTAGGACAGGACAACAGGAGAGGGAGAGGTCAACCCCCAAAACCCAGGGGAGCCAGACGAGGATGGTACAGAAATCAGTACACCCCAGGCCAGAGACAAACACGGAACCAGTTTTACCAATGGTAAACGATCCATCTACTGTTCCAATCTTTAACTTGTCCAAGCACATTCTGTCTGAGGCTGAAACATCTGTCCTCGCATCAGGCCTATCCTTTGTCCCTACTCACAGGAACAACCAATTTGTGACAAAATGTGAACTATACAAATTTTTTAGAACAATACGACTAAAAAATTACTTTGCCTTTAAAGACGACCTGCCAGAAAGGAACATCACTGGTCTTAAACCATCTTCGACCTTTTTTCCCGCCAATAATTTGGTTTCCAAAAATATTTTAACTTTTGAAAATGCGGTGTTAATTGAAACTGAGTCACTATTTAAAGAAAAAATCTTTTGTAGAAACAACTTGAACAAAGATGAACATCT
This sequence comes from Lissotriton vulgaris, assembly GCF_964263255.1. Taxonomy (NCBI): domain Eukaryota; kingdom Metazoa; phylum Chordata; class Amphibia; order Caudata; family Salamandridae; genus Lissotriton; species Lissotriton vulgaris. Next base: position 70,988 of record NW_028247274.1, on the reverse strand, counting down.
AGCTCTCAAAAAACTTGAATCCCTCCACGACACAGTGATCAAACCCGCAGATAAAGGGGGTGGTCTGGTACTGTGGGACAGGGAAGCCTACAGGCAAGAGATGTTAGACCAACTCTCTGTCAATGAAAACTATAGATTGCTTAAATCCGATCCCACCCCCTCCCTTGAAAAAGAAATCAAACAACTCAGTGAAGAAGGTTTCAAAGGAGGATGGCTGAGCCAGAAAGAAGCCAGTTTTCTCATTAACCAATCGCCAACTGTGCCAGCCATCTATATCCTCCCTAAGATCCATAAGAACGCCACTAAACCACCAGGGAGACCCATTGTGGCGGGCTGTAACTCCATTCTAAAACCACTAGCCCAATACGCAGATTTTTTTATCAGGCCTTTTGTTACTGAATCTGAGACATATATCAGAGACACCACTACTGTCATCACTAAATTGGAAAATCATATATATGACCCTAACTGCGAATATCTGGTGACCATGGACATAAGCAGTCTATACACCAACATTCCACAAAAAGATGTACTGGAACTCATTACCAACCTTCTCAATAGCCGTGAGAGACCACATTCAGTTCCAAGCGAATTCATAGTAGACTGCATTAAGATCTCAATGTGCCAAAACTTTTTCCTTTTTGAAAAAAGGTTTTATCAGCAATTGAAAGGTGTGGCAATGGGGGCTGTTTACGCCCCCAACATAGCAAATATCTATGTCAACCATTTTGAGAATGAGTTTATTTACAACAGTCTCAATCCATTCTTAGCCAACATATCATGTTGGCTAAGATATATAGACGACGTTTTCCTAATATGGAAGGGCTCACAAGAACTCTTGGAAGAATTTCATGGATGGATCAACCAGAGAAACTCGAATCTACAATTCACCCTGGACTATCATTCCCATGAAATGAACTTTCTAGACTTAACAATAAAAGTCAGTGAGGAAAATACCCTATACACATCTTTGTACACCAAACCCACCACTCGTAATACTCTACTTAAGTACAGTAGTCACCATCCCAAATCTCTTCGAGATGGGCTACCATTCGGGCAGTTTCTGCGACTGCGCAGAAACTGCTTTAAACGCTGTGATTACTTTCACGAGGCGAAGATCCTGAGGCTCAAATTGTTGGAAAGAGGGTACCCGAATAAACTGTTGAAGAACTCCATGAAGCGTGCATGGTACAATGACCGTGAGGCTCTGTTGCAGACTAAGATCAAATGCAATCAGACTCCTCTAGTATGTGTTACCACCTTTGGAACACATAGTCAACAACTCAAAAAGATTGTCACTAAGAACTGGTCTCTCTTGCACGACTTACCCGAACTCAGAGACAAACCAATGTTCTCATTTAAACGTGGGCGAAACCTTAGAGATCGCTTGGTCCACGCCTACGATAAACCAGATAATAACACTGTTGACAACATGAAACAACTTTCACCACTCCTTGGTCACTACAGATGCAACAACTGCAGGGCCTGTACAACAACGAAAAACATCAAAAGTTTTGTGATCAATGGACGCGAATACACCAGCAGACAGTTTTCTAACTGCCGAACGAGCAATGTCATATATTGTATCCAATGCCCATGCGGCCAGGTATACATAGGGAAAACTACCCAAATGATTAAACAGCGAATTCTGCAACACCAATCGCGAATTCGCTGTAAAGTGGACAATGCTCCACTAGTTGATCACTACTCCATGAAAAAACATTCAGAAAAAGACATGACATGGTGGGTGATAGATGTGGTCAAACCCACCATCCGACAAAAAAACTGTGACAGAAGTTTAATAATTCAAGAAAACCGTTGGATCGAAATGGCCAACAGTGTCAAAAATGGCCTCAATTCAAGCACCGAATGGCACACTTTGGCATGTTTAGTTTAATCGGCTTCAGCCTTTTATAACTATTAATGCACACATCACAGTACTATGCCCACACTGTATATACGTAGCTGTAATGTTGTTATGTTTGGATTCCAAATATCAATACTGATCAGAATGTAAAAGCTATATGTATATGGATCACTAACATCGATACTGATTAGATTGTGAGCACATAGTAAGTGACAGACATAAACTGTGATTAAGTATCAAGAATTATTTATCATTTAAGACTTCTTAAACGAATTGAAAATCAATCCTAGTTTGTATTTGACCTGCCAGTCTTGCCTGCAATAATACTGTCATTTGTAAACAATAATGTAGAAAAAGATTTTTTCTGTCTAAACAGTATGGTAATATTTCGACTTAAGGGCTAAAACGGAACTGAATGTCAGTCCAATCTTTGGACAAACTCACCCTACAAAATCGTACCAATAATTCGATTATGACATATAAGGACAGGCAAAACAATAACATGCTAAGATGGCCGCCGCATTAGGTTTATAAAAATAGCGTCTTCCAGTCCCGCTCGAAATATCGCGAGACTACGGAAGGGTCCTAGCTATGAGACTAAAGTATTTAAAGAGCGTGTAACTGCAACAATGTTACATCGCCCGGATCCCGCGTGTTCCGATGTCCCGAAGTCTCAATGCTGACTAATCCACAGTAAGTACACCGGCAATGAGCCCCCTCGTTATGCTCGATTTCCCGGCTTTAACAAAATGCCGATTCGCGGCACCGTCATTTCTAAAATCACGGTCTGGGAGTTTTTACTCTCCTTAAAATTCTGGGAAATATAGCAACGTTACTGTGAACGCAACTGTGTATAAATGGCATTTTACTTTGAATCAAACGCGAGGCTTCATGTGCTAGTAAAAAAGCGCATAATCGTTTTAAAGCCAAAGATATACCTCACTGTAATCTTTAAATAATTCCTAAAGCTTAGAAAACAACAGGCTTCTTTAGCATGGGCTACCCCTCTGTTGGTTATATGCTGCCCCCTATCTTAATTAATAAACGCTGTAACCGTGCACTAACTCCATGACCTTGTCTACCCAATGCAGCATTGCCTGTTGCATTTATGTGATTACCACTAAAAGCCATTTTCTCTGTTTTATTTAGTTTATACTTAGAGATAACCGATCAACAATTGAAGGTAGACGGTTTTTCTATTCATCACTGTACCCAAGTGTTGTAAGGTAAATGCCTCAACCTTTATATGTAATATAAAATTAACATGTACATTTGATAGGAACTAAATTAACTTCTTGTTCCTTATAGCGCAACCGTGGCACATTGGATTCTTCTTTGTGTACTACTCCAGTGTCAATAATCTCAATCAACGGTGCCAATAAAACTACTATACTGCTATTAGTAAGTACAATATGCGGCGAGTAGAACACGTAATAGACCTATCCTACTTAGCACAAGGTGCTTTTAAATGTGTTTGATTATGATAACAAACTTTCTTGGTCTCCACACCGACCAATTTTATCTTAGGATAAAACCTACTGCTATTTTGTTTAGTGTAAATAGGAATTGTAAATAAATTCACCAGTGCCATAACTATTGTATGTCATGAACCAGGTATCTAATGTAATTGTATATATTATAATGTATTGTTGTTTTTTTACAGAGGGTCATCAATTGCATATACTACCTTGTAGTCCTGATGATGGTCTTAAAAATAACTATAACAAGACCGAAACGTCGACCTGCTCAGTCCAAGTCTGCCTAATTGGTCCCTCAGTCATCTTTTGATTTTCTTCTGACTCTGGTCTAAAACCAATCAATTATTGAAATACAGCAGTCTGGACTTTAATTTGGATATTTCCAAGGAAAAGGAAACAAGACCTTGATTATCCTTATTGTATATCGATGTATGCACCCTGCACTTTATGTTCATTCACTGTTTTTGTATATATATTTTGCCTTGAAATCTAATAATAATTTTCAGACAATATATCCTGGTTTCTGGTTTTGTTTTATTGAGCAACATTGCTCTATCATGATGTTAGTGTGGTAACATCTTATGTCTTTTTTGAATTGATTTTAACAGCCATTGATTTAACTCATACTTAGGTACTGTGATTTAACAACAAGTCCTAATAGTGCTGTACAAACTCCTCAATTGAAATCCCTTGCTGGCCATGTTTTGCAGATACTCTGTCGGAGAATGCCTAAGAAGGCGGGAAAGCGAATGACTACCGACCAGATGCTGCGTGTTCTCATGAAAGAGGTGACCGACCTAAAGAAGCGAATGGCGGAGAAAGACGAGGAAGGGGGGCCGAAACGTCCTCTGGCAGGAGCAGCTCCAGGAGGAAAAGGCAAGAGGCCCAGAAGGGGAGCATCTGGGGGGGACGTCCCGGTTCCCTGTACTCCGCTCGAGGCACCCACTCCTGTGCCGGAGGAAGGGAATCCGATTCCCGTGGTGGTCACCCCCGTATCCGGGGAGGATATGCCGCCCGAGCTGGCAGCACAACTAGCAGCGTGGTTGGGTAAAGGTAGTATGGGCGCCACGGCTGACGACGCGCAGGTTTTGATGAGGCAACTGCGGGAGACAAGGGAAGCGACGAAGGCTCCACCGCCGGATGCGGCAGTAGGAAAATCACCTGGGTCAGGTCCAGTCGCAGATACAGCTTCCGGTTCAGGTAAGCGGCCATTGCCGATTGCGAGGGATGAGTCGGCACCCTCTCGAAGGGAAAAGTTGGGTCAACATGTCCCTCTGGCTATCAAAGAGAAGATATGGGCAGGGGAGTATATAAACATCTTCTCGTTGCTTACCGATCATTATGAGATGGAGCATGTTAAAAGCCAAAAGGAGCTCATGCATCCGAGTGTTTGGCGCGCAAAGATGGCCGCCTTTAAGGTAAATGAAAACATTGGTAATTGGGGCAAGGCATGGGGGGTTTTTACATCCATCTTGGGTGAACGTAGGCCGGAATTGCTGTCCGAATTGCCGATTTATCAGTCACGGATCATGGGGTATTCAGTATCTCACGAGGGCAACCATTGGTTTTGTTATGATAATATTTTCAGAAAAGCGAAAGAGCATGATAAAAACTTAACTTGGGATTGTTATGATTCTGTGTCCTGGTCCAAAATGGAGGACTCTGGTATGTTGAAGGTGCCATTGGTTGGGAGTAACGTTGGCGAATCCTCCCGCCAATATGCGGGGACGCCCTTTCGATCAGGTACAAGTAACGACAATCACTCGAGGCCAATCGGCAACACAGGTAAAAGGGGGGTGTGTTGGAACTTTAACAGGGGGAAATGTACTAGGCCCCAGGGGTCATGCAAATTTAGGCACGAATGTGGGGGGTGTGGGCAATCATCCCATCCTGAGTCCATGTGCAGAGCCAAAACGGGTGATAACGGGGGTAGAGGAGGCGCCAAACAGGTCTGACATAGTCCGAGGGGCGCCTTTACCTACTCCGATTGATACCATGGCAATGATTCCCTGGCTCAGCGAATACCCGGATCACGCTTCCGCTGGGGTGTTGCGGGGCGGATTTTCATATGGTTTCCGCATCCCAGTAGGGGATTTTCAGGGTGTAGCAAAATGTAAAAACCAGATATCGGTCTTACAGCATACGACTGTGGTACAGGAAAAGATCGGGAAGGAGGTGGCTCGAGGTCGAGTCGCCGGTCCATTTAATGTGCCACCAGTTGCTAACTTTGTTTGTTCCCCTTCAGGGGTGGTCCCCAAGAAGGACCCGGGTGAGTTTCGGCTGATACATAATTTGTCAGCCCCACGTGGTCTTTCCGTGAACGATGCGATAGACCCGGAAGTGTGTTCGGTGCGGTACGCATCCTTCGATGAGGCCGTAGCCATATTGAATCGCCTGGGGCCCGGTGCGCTGATGGCAAAATCTGATTTCGAGTCAGCGTTCCGGTTGCTCCCGGTACATCCAGACGATCAGCGTCTCCTTGGTTTCATGTTTCAGGGTCACTATTACATGGATAGGTGTATGCCGATGGGGTGCTCTATATCGTGTGCCTATTTCGAAAAGTTCAGTTGCTTCCTGCAATGGGTCTTCACAAAGAGGACGGGGTTTCATCATGTTATGCATTATCTCGATGACTTTTTGTTTCTGGGGGCAGCCGGGGATCCGGAATGTGGACAGGCTTTGAATGCATTTTGTGTCTTGATGAATCAGTTTGGCGTGCCATTGGCACCAGGTAAGACTGTGGGTCCCTCGACTTGCCTCGAGTTTCTGGGGATCGAGCTCGATTCAGAGGAAGGTTGTTTTCGTTTACCAGGTGAGAAAGTGTTAAGGTTCAGGGCATCCCTGCAAATGTGTATAAGTGAGTCTAAGGTTAAGTTACATCAATTACAACAATTGGTGGGGCAGTTGAATTTTGCCCTAAGAGTTATACCGATGGCCCGCCCCTTTTCTCGCTCGATCGCTCAAGCCATGGTCGGCCTGAAGGAGGGTCATCATCGCACAAGGCTCTCGGCAGAGGTTCGCCAGGACATGCGCATTTGGTTGGCATTTCTGGCGGATTTCAATGGTCGAATTGTCTGGAACAAACCGGCCGTGTCCTCTGAGGAGCTGGGGCTGTGGACAGATTCGGCAGGGAGCATTGGTTTTGGTGCCATATTCGGCACTCAGTGGTCGGCACAAAGATGGCCGTCATGGTGGCATGATAGTGGTCTGACAAGTAACATTGCTTTCCTAGAACTTTTTCCCATTCTGGTGGCCCTGAGAACTTGGCCTGAGGGGTTCAGAAATCACTCTGTGGTATTCTGGTCTGATAACATGACCGTTGTTGAGTGTATCAATAGCCAGGCAGCACGATGCAAATGGGTCCTGAGACTGCTCAAGGAAATTGTGTTATTGTGTATGCAATTGAATGTACTATTTAAGGCAAGACTTGTCCCAGGGGTGATGAACCAGGCGGCTGATGCCCTTTCTCGTTTTCGTATGCAGGCCTTCTGGGGTTTTCGGCCCACAGCGGACCCGGTGGCAGCACCCTTTCCCGAAGCTCTCTGGTCTCTCGGTGCCCCGAATTACAGAACCTTGTGGGAGAGAGTTTAGCACCCAGGACGAGGAAGGCATATGAAGGGGCGTTCCGTTCCTATTGGGCCTTTTTGGGGGCGGCTAGAGGGGAGCTTTGGGGCCAGGAGGAGTTGGTAGTGAAATTCCTACTGTCGTTACGGCGGGCAGGCAAATCAGTGGCGACGGCCCAGAGGCATCGGGCCGCCATTTCCTTTGTGGCTAGGGCTCATGGGATCCAGGACCCGACAGCGTCTTTCGTTGTGCAAAAAGCGCTACGTGGGTGGCAACGCCTTGAGGGTCGCAGAGTAGATGAAAGGCGCCCGATAGGTCTGGATAGGTTGGCCCTGTTATTATCTAGACTCCCTGCAATATGTTCATCCCAGTATGAAACAGTGTTATTCCGAGCCGCTTTTACGCTGGCATTCCATGGGGCTATGCGGGTAAGCGAATTAGTGGCGAGGAACAAGCAGGACGTGATGGGGGGACTGTGCCAAGAGCACGTTCAGATCAGGGGGGAGACAATGACTGTCTCGTTCGTCAGGTCCAAGACCGATCAGGGTGCGATGGGTGACTGCATAATAATGCATAGGATCCCCGCGTCCTCCATGTGCCCGGTGAGTTGTGTAGAGGAATATTTAGCACAAAGGGTGGCACTATGGGGGGGGACCTTGTTGAGACACGCTGACACCACCCCACTGACGAGGTTTCAGTTTCAGCGGGTGCTTGCGATGTCGATTACTGCTGCGGGCTTGAACCCGGGCGAGTTTGGGACCCATTCCTTTCGGATAGGGGCTGCTACAGAGGCTACAGCCAGGGGTCTGAATGTCGAACAAGTTAAACGTGTGGGGCGTTGGTCCTCCAATTGTTATAAGAGGTATGTGCGGTTGCACATGTTGTGAAGCTGTAATGATGTACTCACGCTTTCTGTTTTTGTTTGGTTTCAGTTGCGCAAGCCTACGAGGCGGGGCGGACTATGCAGTTGACCCAACACCGGGCCAGCGGTCAGACATCACCGGCTGTGAAAGAGGAGGTGTGGGTCGTGGGCCACTCATACGTGAGGCGTGCCGCGGACGTATTCAAAGCAGGTGATATGATTCACGTGGCTGGGGAATACGGGTACAGGGTGTCCTTCTACGGAAGGGGCGGACTCTGTATTGACCAGTTTCAATCATTTTTCGAGGGTTTGCTAGGGCGGACGAGGTCACCGCCGTCTATAGTCATAGTACATCTTGGGGGCAATGATTTGGTCACCACTGGTAGACGACTTCTTCTTGAGGCGATGCTTTCCACTGTAAGTTGGTTGGCGAGGAGAGTTCCAGGGTGCACGATTGCATGGTCCCATATGATCCCACGAAAAGTATGGCGGGGGGCTATTTCTGTTTCTGCTCTGAATCATTCAGTAAGAAAAATCAATAACAAAGTGAGTAGATTGTTCCGTTCCAATACACTGCATTCGATTTCGCATGGTTGTATTACTGGTGACAGTATGTATTTGGGGGATGGGGTTCACTTGTCCCGGGTGGGGAACGAGTTACTCATAGGAGACTTGATGGCTTGGCTAAAGACTTTAAGACATGACCTTTAGGTAGGAGTTTTGTGGGGGGTCCGGATAGCCGGTCAACTATCCGGCCTGTGGCGGTAAGGTCATGATCGGTGAGCACTAATTGGAAGATCCCTATGAGTGGGCGTCACCCATTACGGATGGGAGCGCTCGAGGGAGGTGGCCATTGGCCCCTCAACGGGGTAGGCGGTCCCTTCTAAGGATGGGCCGCCGAAAGGAAAGGAAAGGCGGTCAAGGCCCCTTCCTGGGTAGGAGGGGCTACAGCCCCCTCCTGGAGAATTTCCCGGGGCCAGGTCATCTGCGACGGCAGATGTGGTAAGTTGTGTGGGGTTTGGGGGGGGGTCTACGCTACCTTCTAGATACCTCACACGAGTCCTCGGACAACCTTTAAGTGGCGTCGAGTTTATTGGGGCCCCCGTCAAGTCAAGGGAAATTGGTAGTTGCACTCGAGGTACTCCTCTGTGCGGTCGCCCCTCACAAGTGAGTGGGATATTTCTGGGTTAGGGATCTTGACACCGGTTACGACCTTGCCGTTGGCCCTTAAACGTTAGGATGTACAATTTCAAAATTTCAAGTTAAATGTTTTGTAGGATGTTAGTTCGGCTAGGAGAACCTTTGTATTAGAGAATATGTTAAGGTTAGCCAAAACATCGCAATGTGGTAATGAAATTGTACATAATATGAAACTGTTATTTTAATGTTTTAATTTTGTTTCATATTTTAATAAATACGGCCGGGAGGGTCACTCCCTCCCGTCTTCCAAAAGTTCAGAACTGTTTCCGGTTTCCCATCCTTGGGGATTGTGTTGAGAGGGGGTGGCGGGTATCTCGGCCATATGGAAAGGGGCGACCATTCGGTCCCCCCGAACGTATGGTGGAGTACCACGATCCCCCCGGGAAGCCATCTTGGGCGGGAGGCGAGTCTCGGCTGGTATGCCCGAAGTGGCGTAGCCGGGGCGCGCCTTTTTCCCGCCCTAGAGTGGGCTGGCCTAGACACTGACGCGGCCGGCCACGCCCTCGGGGCAGGCCGGGGCGGGTTTACGCCCGCCCTGAAGACGGATAAAAGGAGCAACAAGCCAAGGAAGCATCCTCTTGTTCCTGTGCTCTGAAGCTGCACCACCTCGCTGCACGTGAGCTCGAGACGGAACGAAGAGCCAATTTTGACCCACCCACCAGCCCCTGAGGACAGCAAGTGGTTTTGAATAAAGTTTGATGTGGTAACTCTAATTTTGTTTACAGGTTCGGATTATTATCGTGATAACTTGGAATATGCAATAAAGAAAGGTCAATTTGTGGTATATTTAGCAAATAAAGTTATCCTGCTCTAGTGTTGATCAGTAGCATGTTATTAATAAAGCGTTGTTTTACTGTCTTTTAGTAAATTAGTCATTTAGTTTAGAACTGTCGTATTTATTTTGGTCGGGCGGTAAGGTCATGATCGGTGAGCACTAATTGGAAGATCCCTATGAGTGGGCGTCACCCATTACGGATGGGAGCGCTCGAGGGAGGTGGCCATTGGCCCCTCAACGGGGTAGGCGGTCCCTTCTAAGGATGGGCCGCCGAAAGGAAAGGAAAGGCGGTCAAGGCCCCTTCCTGGGTAGGAGGGGCTACAGCCCCCTCCTGGAGAATTTCCCGGGGCCAGGTCATCTGCGACGGCAGATGTGGTAAGTTGTGTGGGGTTTGGGGGGGGGTCTACGCTACCTTCTAGATACCTCACACGAGTCCTCGGACGACCTTTAAGTGGCGTCGAGTTTATTGGGGCCCCCGTCAAGTCAAGGGAAATTGGTAGTTGCACTCGAGGTACTCCTCTGTGCGGTCGCCCCTCACAAGTGAGTGGGATATTTCTGGGTTAGGGATCTTGACACCGGTTACGACCTTGCCGTTGGCCCTTAAACGTTAGGATGTACAATTTCAAAATGTCAAGTTAAATGTTTTGTAGGATGTTAGTTCGGCTAGGAGAACCTTTGTATTAGAGAATATGTTAAGGTTAGCCAAAACATCGCAATGTGGTAATGAAATTGTACATAATATGAAACTGTTATTTTAATGTTTTAATTTTGTTTCATATTTTAATAAATACGGCCGGGAGGGTCACTCCCTCCCGTCTTCCAAAAGTTCAGAACTGTTTCCGGTTTCCCATCCATGGGGATTGTGTTGAGAGGGGGTGGCGGGTATCTCGGCCATATGCAGAAATGTAATTGATTTCAAAAACTATTTTTATAAACAACATATCTGTTTCAGCTTACATAAGAGACCATGGACTGGGCTTCATATACAACAATAACTTGTATAACTGCATTCCAGAATGCTACACCGAATATGCAATTACAATTTCTCTAAGTAACAAAATCTATTTCTATATCACTACAGACAAAGCCACAGTTTAAAAACACTGCTTTCTTCATTATTTTCTCCTTAATTCATACTATTCTCTATCTAAAATAAATAAATCTTTTCTCACCTTAGCAAATACTTTTTGAGTTTTGAAAACAGTCTCAGAAATACACCAAATTGTCTTCAGCAGAAGAAAAAGGATGCACTCCAGAGTCTGCAGCTATTGAAAGCACAGAAATACAGATATTCATTTCACATATCTCTCATATTAGCCAATCATAACTCTTCCCTCACTTTTTTCAAATCAAAACCCTTCCCCCCTCTGCCCTCTCTGCCTTTTTTCCATAGCAACGACCTCCTGGAAGACCTCTCATGTTTGCAAATTCACACAACAATGTTTCAATTGAACTCTGAACTCTCAGTGCACCTGCGTATCCAGTGCAATCTTTCATTAAAAGTTTCTTCCTTGACCATTCAAATTACATCTTTCAAAGAACACATCCATGCACCCTAACTTTCTGTTTTCAGAAATGGAAATACACCAATCACTGCTAATGAATCATTAGCATTGGAAATCCACAGTTTTTTTTCTTTACAAACTCCTACTGTTTCAACTGCCCTTTCATTACCACACTTCATCTGACTGCAGCACAACCTTCTCCCACCATGTTTAACGTCTGGATTGTTGGACATAGTTACATCCACTGGGCTCAAAGGTATGCCGAGAACAGAAATTTACACAACCTCAATTTACAAGATGTGGAAATTAAGTGGTTGGGCCAAAGAGGATTAAAATGTCACCAATTGATACCATTGGTGAAAACCTTTATGCATTTGCCAAAACCTGACCTGTTAATTGTGCACTGTGGAGGTAATGATTTGGGCACTTTGACAGGAGTAGGTCTGGAAATGCTATTAAAGGACACCTTTGAGCAATTAATGGCACTTTTTCCTCAAACTGCCTTGGTATATTCCAATATATGCCAAAGACAGAAATGGAGGTGGTCCAACCAATTTTGTCCACAAATTGAGAAGTCGAGGAAGCATGTAAACAAATCTGTTTCAGCTTTCATGAGAGACCATGGAATGGGCTCCCTGTACAACAATAACTTGCGTTACTACATGCAAGATATCTACAGAGGAGATGGAGTTCACTTCTCAGATGAGGGCAACAGAATTTTCATTCTGAATTTAAGAATGTGCATTGGTACCTACTTATAAGTACCTAAATGTACCATAAACCCAAAAGCTCTTCTCAGAGCTACCCTTCATCTAATCACTCACAATTATTATTTTTTTCTAACTTTTTTCACTAATTTTCCACAAAATACGCTCCCCGGTTCGCTAACCGAAAGCTAACCTCGCGGAATTTTTTTAAAAAATGTTTTTTTTCCGCACATTTAAACCTCCTCAGCCACCCTCGGAAAACCTAGGGGGTCAAGATAAGTCTACTGTGCCCCCTTCTACACATTCTGAACATTATTTGCCCTCCATCTTGTATCTTAATGCGACCGAAACAAAAAATGGTGGACTCCCGTGACGCTTAAGGTTCGCTAACCGGGCCGCTTTCCAGAAAGCGGTCCTAAAAAAAGGTGGGAAAGTAATTAGCAGAAAAACGACTAGAGACAATCTCACCAAATATAGATTACCTCATACTACATAACAATCCCTTTCATTCTCACAAATTTGATTGAAATTTCATTTAGCCATTTAGCCTGTAGACCTATCTAAATACCCTGAGGTAAATTACTTCACAAAACACATCTAAAATATTGGAATTGACAACCAATGAAAACTTTACTTTCATTTACAATTTTTATTACCTGACATTTGATTGGTTATATACCTGAATATATATAAAGGAAGAGAAGGAAACACAGCCATTTTCACTGCTACTTCCTGAACTACATTTCAAGAGCCTTTTCACCTCCCTGTAAAGTTATTTGATAATTTGTAAGTGGCACTTTAAATTAATTTGTAAAAATGTTTATTGATAATTATTTACTGACCCCCTGCTATAGTTATAGATACAGATAACCTCCTCTGTTACATTTATTGATTGACTTACACTTCTCTGCTATAATTATGAATTTACTTACTTTAACTTCACTGTTAAAAAAACAGAACGACATGTCTGAACTTAAACCCAACAGTGCCCTAAGTCTTCTAATATACATTTTTTTTAATGCAATTTACAGCAAAAAAATGGAAGGGGAGCAAGAAGAAACTAATGTTTCCTTCGAGATTACATCCGAAGACATTGTAACTGAAGAAAATGTGGATGAAGATTTTATGGATCAATCTTTTGACGAACAATTTATTCAAACCTTACAAGAGACAGAAACATCCATGTTCGACGAGATACCAGATGATATAATGCTGGAAGTTTTAATGAACTATGAAAATAATAAATAATTTTTTTTTAAATCAAAATAAATAAATAAATAAAAAAAACGAACAAAAACAACAAATAATTAACATACAGTATTAGAAAAGTCTATCATTCTTTTATCCTTCAAGTACGCTGCCCAGAACGCTTTCCGGTTCGCGAACTTGGCGCTTACCACGCAAAAAAAAATATATATATATTTTTTTTTGGGACCCTCCTAGGCCCTTTTAAAACCTCCACATAAAACCTAGGGGGTCAACGAGGATCTACTATGCCCCCTTATGGTAATTTCCCCCTTTGTTTTTGCCTCCTCTTGTCTCTCGATCCTACCGAGAGACAAGATGGCGGCCGCTCCGGACTGTTTAGAATGTTGACAGACACCGAAGGGCCAATCAGCTTCGCTTCGCAAAGTTCCGATACGCGAAAAGTTCGCTAACCGGATCGCTGCCCGGAGCGCTGTTACAGATATATATCTTGATTTAAACGGTAATTTCTCAAAATCCACTGAAGCACATATATTGAGACCTAGCAAAGGCACATCGGGCTAACAGTCCCTACAATTTTGCCAAGTTTCCTGAAAATCCATTCAGCCGTTCGGGCTAAAAGTGAGTCCAACCGCCCTATGGAAATTAACATGGGAAAAACGCGTTTTGGGACCCCCCTTTTTTTTTGGCCCCCCCTTGACGACCCCCCCCCAAATTTTCAGGGGCTGCTCAGAAACAAAATGTGCCATTTTCCTGAAAATTTCAGCCGATTCCGTCCACAAACGCTAAAGTTATTAGACATAGAATTTTCAGAAATGCCATAGGGAAAAAATCCTAACTATATATACCTACTGGCGACCGCCAGTAGGTAATATATATATATATATTACCTACCGCCAGTAGGTAATATATATATATATATATATATATATATATATATATATATATATATATATATATATATATATATTACCTACTGGCGGTCGCCAGTAGGTAGTTATAGTTAGGATTTTTTTCAATGCAAAATCTCAAAATTTTATTTGGGATAACTTTGGCGCCGGTTGACGAATCTGCCTGAAAATTTCCTCAAATTTGCCTTGCGGAGCTCCGGTCCTTCCTTGAAAGTTTGGGGGGGATTCGTCAAGCGAGGGCCGAGATAAAAAGGGTGTCCCAAAACGCGACCGCCAGTAGGTAATATATATATATATATATTCACAGAAAAAACCATAGGTTATAGTGGATATATAGTTAGGAATTTGCATTTACAAAACCTTGAAAATTCAATGAAAAAACCATTGGTTTTAGGCCATATATAGTTAGGGATTTGCATTTACAAAACCTTATTTTACTCGCATAAAACCATTGAAATTCCATATATAGTTATAAGCGCTAACTATATATCGCGCACCCGCAATCCACTGCTGATGATGTCACATATTACATCATTCATGACATGGTTAGTGACATCACTGATGACATCACTGATGACATCTCAAATGACATCACTGATGACATCACTGATTACAACATCCAGTGACTGTATGTTTCTGTAAAGTTAAAATATGTTTTACATATTGAAGAATGAGTGGATATATAAGTGTCTGGATGAAGGAGTTACTAGGTGCATGACTGACTGATTGAGTGAGTGATTAAATGTGTCTCACTGAGTGCATGGGTTAGTGACTAAACTGTTTTAATTTGTGCATCATTATATCTGTTGTTCTACAAACTGCTGCATATGTTGATCAGTAGCTATATGAGTAACTGTATGGGTTATTCATTGGTTGTCCAAGTATTTGTATGGGAAACTGAGTGTGTGTGTATGGGTGGCTGGGAGGTGTGTGACTCTGTACATAGATGTGTGAGTAGTTGATTCACTATATGTATGGATTCAAAAGTGTATGTGGAAACAGCTGTATGGGCGCTTGACTGTGCATGAGTGTATTAGTGAGTGAATGGATATCTCAGTGCTACATGTCAAAGTAAGTACATATGTAAAACACAGTACATGTGAGAGTTGACATATATAAATAACTGTGCATAAGAGCCAGTGAATGTGTGAGTGGCTGTATGGATCATTGTGAACTTGTATCAGGGATTGTATAAGAGAGTAAATATGTGTTAGTATATGTTTGAATAAGTAAAGTTTGTATAACTGTATATTTGAGGAAATAGAGGTGTGATTGATTCTTTGCATGACTGACTAGGTGTGTGAGTAACTCCATGGATGAGTGACAGTCTGTGAGTGTCTGTTTACACTGATTGTATCTAAGGTTATATTAGAGTCTGAAGAGGTTCATCGTATTATCACATGAATGATATCATCAGTGATGTTATCAGTCATGTCAAATGAGATGTTTTCAGTGATGTCATCAGTGATGTCATTTGAGATGTCATCAGTGATGTCATCAGTGATGTCACTAACCATGTCATGAATGATGTAATATGTGACATCATCAGCAGTGGATTGCGGGTGCGCGATATATAGTTAGCGCTTATAACTATATATGGAATTTCAATGGTTTTATGCGAGTAAAATAAGGTTTTGTAAATGCAAATCCCTAACTATATATGGCCTAAAACCAATGGTTTTTTCATTGAATTTTCAAGGTTTTGTAAATGCAAATTCCTAACTATATATCCACTATAACCTATGTTTTTTTCTGTGAATTTCATTGGTTTTTTAATAGCAAATATGAAAAGCTTTAAAATGTCAAGTACGTGATAGATAAAAACATTTTCGTATTT
The DNA here is from genome assembly GCF_964263255.1 of Lissotriton vulgaris. Taxonomy (NCBI): domain Eukaryota; kingdom Metazoa; phylum Chordata; class Amphibia; order Caudata; family Salamandridae; genus Lissotriton; species Lissotriton vulgaris. The sequence continues at coordinate 55,076 of NW_028247274.1, read as the reverse complement.
ATGCACGCTGATGTGCTTTGAACGCTGCACCCCCCCTCCCCTCTTTTGTCTTAGTAGTACTCTCTCTTTGCAGATACTGAAGGGTAGTTAACGCAGGCCTTTACCCCCGTTGTAATCCGTCGTGCCTGCTTGTCTCTCCATTTGATTGATTGTTGTCCAAGCATTTACTGTTTTAGAATTGGTTCTCTTTGGATCATTCTCTATTTACAAACAAGCACAAAGTCGCAATACTCTGTTTAGTCTTTGCAGATAGTGAAAAATCGTGTAAAAAAATAAAAGTAATCGAGCAAAATCAGTAGGCCACTAATTGGATCTCTTTTTGACCTCGCTAAAATAGAAATATTAGGAACAACCCTTCATGAGAAATACGAAAATAGTGAGATGAACTGAGCTCCACACCATGAGGGCTGCAAGACAACTCGGCTCCATCACCCATCCCGCACAAAATAACGACAAACCCTATGCAAATATTAAAAATATAGACAACACACCAGCAAAGAAACAGGGTAAAACATTTTATTAAAAAACTATTTACATAACGTTGGTTTATAAGATGATGTCAGTAGTGGACCGATGTGTGAATAGGTCGAAAGCAGGACAAGGCTCCAAGATCCGGATGGCAAGCTCCTGGATGTTGGGTGCCATAGTTCAGAGTTCTGAGTTTGAGCCTTTTTCAATGCCTGTGCTTTGTTGAATCAAAATGGCGGCTTGACACAAAGCTGACTCAAGCGTTGCTACTGATGCTATGCAGACCAAAACTGGTTTTCAGTTTGTACATTTTTCTAGATTTTTCAATCCAAGTTTGGTTGACTTTGTAGAACGATGGCTTCAAATTTTCAACATACGGTGTGGTGGCGCTGACTGGGAGGGGCCGCTTCGCTCCTGCCCCCTCCCCAAGTAAGATTTTCATACGTGAAAGTACGTTAATGGTTTTGGTCCCTGAGTTGCTTCGATGTCACTGCCATTCTCAAATGGCATAAGTTCTGGATGTTGGGTGCCATAGTTAAGAGTTCTGAGCAGCGCTTGTAACACTGTCTGAAGCTTATTTCCACCTACTGCAGCTTCACTATTCTCAAAGTAAGTGAGTGTCGTTTATGGACCTGACTGCATTAGAAAACAATGTGATATGTTACCTTCCTAAACAGCTTGACGGAGGCCCCTGAGGGGCGGTGTGATGGCCATGGACTCGGAGAAGACGCTTGGCTCCGACACCCTCCCCAAGTCTTATAGCACTGGTGTAGCCTGAGATCGCCCCCGACATAGGCGGCCGGCTCCCGGGGTCCGGCGGAACTTTTTGCCTTTTGATGACTCTTCAATTCTGAACCTTGTCCCATCCAGCTGAGTTGCGCCCACTCTTGCGGCTACAGCGTCTTGCCCACCATCCAGCTGAATTGCGCCCACTCTTGCGGTGCAGCGATAGGCAGCTGCCACAGGACTCTCAAAATGGCGGCCGGCTCTTCGGTTTTGGGCCTGGTCCACTAAAATGGCCCTGGGACACCTTTGAACTCGGACGCTTCCCTGATAGGGCTTGGGTCCCATTCTCGAAAAGCGTCCCCTCAGCCGTGAAGATTCTACAAAAGTCTTGGGGGCCTCCGACTCCCGCAGGCTTCTGGTGGGGAGCGGCTGCCATGATTGCTCGTGGAATGGCCACGACGGAGCTACGAGATGGTAGTGGTCTCATGCTGACGCCAGCTTTAGTCTGAAACATCCAGAAACACTGTAGACTACCAATTCGATCAGTTCCGGTAGCGCCCCAACATGACCCGGAAGAGAAGAACTTGCCCTCCCCTCTTTGACTGATGGTTCTTGTTGCCTGTCCCCTCTGTTGTCATTTAACAGAACTTTTTGGACTGCTGAAAGGGGTTGTGTTCCGAACGCTGGTTGGTGGAGACATTTTGACTATATTCTTGACCTACGTTGTCGCGTAATGCGTTATATGACACGCCGCGTTACCGCACCCGGAAGTGATCCGAGGCGCGGCGCGCAGCGCGTAACGTAAGCATAACAGGTCATGTGACTTGTTAATAAAACTTTTCATTGGTTCATTTTACTTTTGTTAATTTAATGATGAAAAGCTTGGTCATATGACCTAAAAATTACGCTTTTTATTGTTTTCGAACAATATTTTTTTTTCAAACATATGTTATAATATTCCAGGCTAATGTACTTTCCCGGAAAATTTACAACTGTCTTGTAAGTAAAATATATTCCTTTTTCGAGAAAAAGGGCATTTCTTCCTTCCATGACGGAGCCGTTGAGTAAAAGAGATTCAGCCTGCTGTCTTAGTCGCCGATACGCCTGATTATCAGATTCTTATCGATCACTTTATATTGCAGACATGAAAAACACAACTGCCCTTAAGCATTTATCTTTACTGCGTTCCTACATATTATACCTTTTATCCGTCATGTAATTGGACTGCTTTATTTCACTTGCCTTTACTGATTCGAAAACAGTGACTAAAAGTAAAAACTTTACCAATGTAAATACTACTACCGTGTTTTGTTTTAAAAACCTTTATTGTGAAAATGTCAGTATACAAATACGGGCCTATAACCACGTGGGCCGGCCACGGAGCAAACTGAAATCGTATATGATGAGGAGACATTTACACTGTAGAAGAACGTAACGAGCGGGCCATTAGGTTGCAAGAACAAAGGTGTCTAACAGTTGCGGAATCGGTGGACGTACATTTTGTAATTAAAATACGACAGGGCCACTTACAATAACATTTTCTAGATATACATTTGCGGGCAAGGAGTTACGAGTCCCATTTATACCGGCGCCATTTTGGGCGAGGCCGGGCAGGTCCAAGATATAGTCAAAATGTCTCCACCAACCATCGGCCAGACCAGAACCCCTTTCGGCCCTTTATGCTACAAGATGGTGTCTTCCATTCAGAAAATATTGTTGGCAGCATTTTGAAAGGAAACAGAAACAGCCGTTCTCCTAGTGAGTTTCACATTGTTACATTTAGGAAGAATGTTGAAGAGTAGTATGTGGAAAATCTGAAGCCATTTTTCTACAAACTCTCAATCAGACTTGGATGGAAAAAAAAAACCTGAAGAATGTACAAACTGAAAACCAATTTTTGTCTGTATAGCATCAACAGTAACGCTTGAGTCAGCTTTGTGTCAAGCCGCCATTTTCATTCAATCAATAGCGTCCCCCTGCACACATTCAGGGACCTGGTCGTGTCTTCAGATGAAACGGATTGTAGGAAAAGAAGCAGAAAGGAAAAGGAAAAAAGTTCCGCCGGACCTCGGGAGCCGGCCGCCTATGTCATGTGCCACCTTTGGCCACACCAGGGCAATAGTGAAGCTGCAGCAGGTGCAAATAAGCTTCAGACAGTCTTACAAGCACTGCTCAGAACTCTCAACTGAGGCACTCAACATCCAGGACTTGCCATTCGGATCTTGGCGCCTTGTGCTGGTTCCGACCTATTCACACATCGGTCCACTACTGACATCACCTCATAAGCCAACGGGGCACCCCACGCCGACTTTCGGCGCAGCATTGTAGGATGGCCACACCAGTGCGGCAACTTGCTGGACACAACATCGGGGCCATCCAGATCTCGGCGCGTTCGACTCACTGTACCGCAAGAGTGACCGCAACTCAGCTGGACACGCCATCTTTCGGCGCAGCATTGTAGGATGGCCACACCAGTGCGGCAATTTGCTGGACACCACCTCGGTGCCATCCGGATCTCGGCGCGTTCGAGTCACTGTACCGCAACAGTGACCGCAACTCAGCTGGACACGCCGTCTTTCGGCGCAGCATTGTAGGATGGCCACACCAGTGCGGAAATTTGCTGGACACCACCTCGGTGCCATCCGGATCGCGGCGCGTTCGAGTCACTGTACCGCAACAGTGACCGCAACTCAGCTGGACACGCCGTCTTTCGGTGCAGCATTGTAGGATGGCCACACCAGTGCGGCAATTTGCTGGACACCACCTCGGTGCCATCCGGATCTCGGCGCGTTCGAGTCACTGTACCGCAAGAGTGGGAGAAACTCAGCTGGACACGCCGTCTTTCGGCGCAGCATTGTAGGATGGCCACACCAGTGCGGCAATTTGCTGGACACCACCTCGGTGCCATCCGAATCTCGGCGCGTTGTGCTGCCTTCGGCCTATTCGCACATCGGTCCGCTACTGACGCCGCCTCACGTGCCAACGGATTTTGTACGCTTTTTGTAGCCCTATGCCGCATAACAGGTCATGTGACTTGTTTATAAAACTTTTCATTGGTTCATTTTACTTTTGGTTTCCTAAAGATGGAAGGCTTGGTCATATGACCTAAAAATAACACTTTTCATTGGTTTAGAACATTTTTTTTCCCAAACGATGAAAGCCCCACCTTGTTTCTGGATCATTCAGACTGAAGCTGGTGTCAGCATGAGAGCACCACCATCTCGTGGCTCCGTCGTGGTCATTCCGCGAGCAATCATGGCAGCCGCTCCCCACCGGAAGCCTGCGGGAGTCGGGGGCCCCCAAGACTTTTGTAGAATCTTCACGGCTGAGGGGACGCTTTTCGAGAATGGAGCCCAAGCCCTAGCAGGCAAGCGTCCGAGTTCCAAGGTGTCCCAGGGCCATTTCAGTGGACCAGGCCCAAAACCGAGGAGCCGTCCGCCATTTTAAGAGCCATGTGGCAGCCGCCTATCGCTGCACTGCAAGAGTGGGAGCAACTCAACAACATGGTGAGCGAGACGCTGTAGCCGCAAGAGCGGGCGCAACTCAGCTAGATGGTCGCCACCTGGGGAGGCCCGTTCACGCCGCCTCCCCCACGACCCCCCCCCCCCCGGGGCACCGCACGCCAATTTTCGGAGCAGCATTGTAGGATACCAAAACCAGTGCGGCAGTTTACTGGACATCACCTGGGTGCCTGTCGTACATGTTGTGTCAGCCATGGGACACTGGACACAGTCCCATCAACATCTCAACGCGTTCTGCTGCCTTGGGACTATTCGCACAACAGACCGCTACTGACGAGGCCTCACCCGCACCACCCGGGACGCCCCACGCTGTTTTTCTGTGCTGCATTGTAGGATTCCAAAACCAGTGCGGCACCCAGGCGACATCACCTGGGTGCCGTCCAGAACTCTGCACGTTGTGCTGCCTTGGGACTATTCGCACAAAAGACAGCTTCTAACCATTGTTGCTTTTTGAGTTGAAAAATGTTTAAATGTTTTTAGTTTTTGTTCCGTTCATTATAGTTAAAAGTTAATAAAGTTTTATAATCTTACTTTGTTGGAGTGTTATCTATTTTTTTAAAAACGGGTGAATAGGGCCGTGAATCGGGTTATTGTCATGTGTGGGCTTTGGAAGTGTGCTGCTGCAGGATCGGACATTTCAAACTCAAATGCACGTTCTTTTTCTTACCTTTCCGAAGCATGGAGCGCAATAGCAGGCAGAGAAAGGGTGATGCACGTGTTGAACACTACCTGACCTGGCAAGTTGCTGGCAGTGCCCCCCCGCCCGCTCCTGAAAGAGGGCACACACACACACCGCCGCCCCGAGTACTTCACAAATCTTTAAAAGACCATGCGCTTGTTCATGAGGCTTAAATGGTTTATCACCTCTTCTAGAACCCCTGCATCGACCCTCTGACGTTTCCTGGAAAAATTACCATGTAACACAATACCAAGCCCTGTCAGCTGAAACCCCCAAGGAATCGTGGGGCATATTATCAAGGGGGTTTATCTCCGCTTTTTTGGCTTTAAAAGCCATGAAAGCGGAGATAAAATTATCTCCCTATTACCAAGCTGTCGCTAACACCAGTTAGTGACAGCTAAAAGGAGATAGCGACCATCTTGGGCCCCGCTTTGCATGTCAGTGATACTTATCACTAATAACATGCAAAGTGGCGTGCCAAGATGTTAGCGACTGGAAACAGTCCCTAACATCGCTTTCTCCTATTACCAACTTTTGGAGATATTCGCGCTAAGCGCGAATATCTCCAAAATCTAACACCTGCCCTGAGCAGTTCTTAGCCATGTTATCCAATGGGAGGTGGATAACATGGCTAAGAGCATTTGCTCGATAATACATGAATATCGCTGACTTTTCTGCGATAATAGCAAGGTTTATCTGCGATAAAAATCGCCGATGTGCGGCGATAATTTTTGTCTCTAAACAAGTTAGAGACAAAAATTATCGCAAGTTGTTCGTAATATACCCCCGGGTTTTTGCTTGCAGAAATCGGGAGGCGGGAGACTAGCACTGAAATCAGTAGTCACACGCCTGAATCGGGAGGGTTGGCATGTCTGAATTCTCTACAGCTGGGGCCATAAACTACATCCGCAGGGGTAGGTGATAGCCTGGGACCAGCCTGGCATCTAAAATGGCTGCCGTGCACGACAAAATTGTGGCATTGGAAAAAAGGCAAGATGGCGCAGCCGCTGGAAGAGATGTATCAACATATATCAGCCTCCTCAGCCACCCTCAGGAAACATAGGGGATTAGGATACGTCTCTCGCACCCCCTTATACCTAGTAATTTAATTAACGAAGCACAAAATGGCGAATTCCCGTTTCGCTACCAGTTTGCGGCCCAGTTCGCGGCCCGTGAAGCGCTTCTACCGTGAAAAATCTTTTTTTTTTTTTTTTCCCCACGGACCCTTTAATAACCCCAACAACATTCCTAGGGGGTCAAGAGGGTGATACCTTGCCCCCTTTCATTAAATTCCCCCTTCGTTTTTCACCTCTTCTCTCTCGATCCTACCGAGAGACAAGATGGCGGCCGCTCCGGACTGTCACGCAGCAAAAAAAAAAAAAGCTCACGCACAGCCGCTGGAAGAGATGTATCAACATATATCAGCCTCCTCAGCCACCCTCAAGAAACATAGGGGATTAGGATACGTCTCCCGCACCCCCTTATACCTAGTAATTTAATTAACGAAGCACAAAATGGCGAATTCCCGTTTCGCTACCAGTTTGCGGCCCAGTTCGCGGCCCGTGAAGCACTTCTACCGTGAAAAATCATTTTTTTTTTCTTTTCCCCACGGGACCCTTTAATAACCCCAACAACATTCCTAGGGGGTCAAGAGGGGGATACCTTGCCCCCTTTCATTAAATTCCCCCTTCGTTTTTCACCTCTTCTTCTCTCTCGATCCTTCCGAGAGACAAGATGGCGGCCGCTCCGGACTGTTTAGAATGTTGACAGACACCGGAGAGCCAATCAGCTTTCTGCGCGCAAAGTTCCGAAACGCGAAAAGTAAGCGGACCGGATCGCTGCCCGGAGCGCTGTTACAGATATATATCTTGATTTAAACGTTAATTTCTCAAAATCCACTGAAGCACATATATTGAGACCTAGCAAAGGCACATCGGGCTAACAGTCCCTACAATTTTGCCAAGTTTCGTGCAAATCCATTCAGCCGTTCGAGCTAAAAGTGAGTCCAACCGCCCTATGGAAAAATGAATGGGAAAAACGCGTTTTGGGACCCCCCTTTTTTCTCGGCCCCCCCTTGACGAAACCCCACCAAATTTTCAGGGGCTGCTCAGAAACAAAATGTGCCATTTTCCTGAAAATTTCAGCCGATTCCGTCCACAAACGCCAACGTTATTAGACATAGAATTTTCAAAAATCCCATAGGGAAAAAATCCTAACTATATATACCTACTGGCGAGACGCCAGTAGGTAATATATATATATATATATATATATATATATATATATATATATATATATATATATATATATATATATATATATATATATATATATATATATATATATATGTATATATATATGTATATATATATGTATATATATATATATATATATATATATATTTATTACCTACTGGCGGTCGCCAGTAGGTAATATATATATATGTATATATATATATATATATATATATATATATACATATATATATACATATATATATATATATATATATATATATATATATATATATATATATAACTATATATACCTACTGGCGGTCGCCAGTAGGTAATATATATATATATATATATATATATATATATATATATATATATATATATATATATATATATATATATATTACCTACTGGCGGTCGCCAGTAGGTATATATAGTTAGGATTTTTTCTCTATGGGATTTTTGAAAATTCTATGTCTAATAACTTTGGCGTTTGTGGACGGAATTGGCTGAAATTTTCAGGACAATGGAACATTTTGTTTCTGAGCAGCCCCTGACAATTTGGGGGGGTTTCATCAAGGGGGGGCCGAGAAAAAAGGGGGGTCCCAAAACACGTTTTTCCCATGTTAATTTCCATAGGGCGGTTGGCCTCACTTTTAGCTCGAACGGCTGAATGGATTTGCACGAAACTTGGCAAACATGTAGGGACTGTTAGCCCGATGTGCCTTTGCTAGGTCTCAATATATGTGCTCCAGTGGATTTTGAGTAATTTAGGTTCAAAAAAAGATATATATCTGGGCGGAGCCTAACCACACATCTGATCTGATTGGCTGTCAGCACTTCATCCAAGAAGTGTTGGCAGCCATCTTGGGACCAATATACATGATAGCACCTCATTAAAAAGCATTGTAGTTAATAGAGGGTTTTAGGACTTTAGTTACATTATAAATCATTTGTTGATGGTACCATACTCGTTTTAGGAATTGTGGTGGGTTCTAAGGTGATTTTACCATGTGAAAAAACCTTCTGCTGTGATATCATGAATATTGTTTGAAAGAAAACTAATATCTCATGATTTTCCCACAGTGGTTTGGAAGGGGATCTATAAGCTAAACTGAAAGCATATTTTCTGTAAATTCACATTATCTTTCTCAGTCATGTGAAAATGAAGTCTGACATTCTCAGTAAAACATGTACATCCAACAAGGACAGAGACTGTCAGTTGATTCCTTTGTGTTCTACTGCAGCCTCCTAGAGTGTTCTAAAGAACAACTAGAGCGCTAACAGTCCTACTTATTACAAAGGTATGGCACACCTGAAGCCATCTTGATTGGAATAAAGTGGTAACTCTTAAAACATTTAATTTAACAAGAAACAACATGAGGGGGTATATTTTGCCATAGAAAGTATGATTAGTGCTGCATAATGAAAAATTAGGGCACATTTTGAGTGACTTCTCAAATCCTTTTCTATTTCATTAAAACATTCTGACATGCAGTCTCCCAAAATGGCCACCAGAGACAAAAGAGCCCAAATGTAGCCCAAATATCGCCCAGATGTAGCCCAAGTATAGCCCAATGACAGAATGTCCCAGAGTGTTCTAAAGAACAACTAGAGCGCTAACAGTCCTACTTATTACAAAGGTATGGCACACCTGAAGCCATCTTGATTGGAATAAAGTGGTAACTCTTAAAACATTTAATTTAAAAAGAAACAACATGAGGGGGTATATTTTGCCATAGAAAGTATGATTAGTGCTGCAGAATGAAAAATTAGGGCACATTTTGAGTGACTTCTCAAATCCTTTTCTATTTCATTAAAACATTCTGACATGCAGTCTCCCAAAATGGCCACCAGAGACAAAAGAGCCCAAATGTAGCCCAAATATCACCCAGATGTAGCCCAAGTATAGCCCAATGACAGAATGTCCCAGAGTGTTCTAAAGAACAACTAGAGCGCTAACAGTCCTACTTATTACAAAGGTATAGCACACCTGGAGCCATCGTGATGGGAATAAAGTGGTAACTCTTAAAACATTTAATTTAAAAAGGAACAAAATGAGGGGGTATATTATGCAATAGAAGGTATTATTAGTGCTGCAGAAAGAAAAATTAGGGCACATTTTGAGTGACTTTTCAAATCCTCTTCTATTTCATTAAAAAATTCTGACATGCAGTCTTCCAAAATGGCCACCAGAGACAAAAGAGCCCAAATGTAGCCCAAGTATAGCCCAATGACAGAATGTCCCAGAGTGTTCTAAAGAACAACTAGAGCGCTAACAGTCCTACTTATTACAAAGGTATGGCACACCTGAAGCCATCTTGATTGGAATAAAGTGGTAACTCTTAAAACATTTAATTTAAAAAGGAACAAAATGAGGGGGTATATTTTGCCATATGAATTATGATTAGTGCTGCAGAAAGAAAAAATTAGGGCACATTTTGAGTGACTTCTCAAACCCTCTTCAATTTCATTAAAACATTCTGACATACAGTCTCCCAAGATTGCCACCAAAGACAAAAGAGCCTAAATGTAGCCCAAATATCACCCAGATGTACCCCAAGTATAGCCCAATGACAGAATGTCCCAGAGTGTTCTAAAGAACAACTAGAGCGCTAACAGTCTTACTTATGACAAAAGTATGGCACACCAGAAGCCATCTTGATTGGAATGAAGTGGTAAGTCTGAAAACACTCAATTTAAAAAGGAACAACATGAGGGGGTTAATTTTGCCATAGAAAGTATGATTAGTGCTTCAGAAAGAAAAATTAGGGATCATTTTGAGTGACTTCTCAAATCCTCTTCTATTTCATTAAAAAAATTCTGACATGCAGACTGAAACATGCACTTTGAATACCAGCGGCAGACGTCCCTGGTGAGCAGTAGCTTTACTACAGTGGTCTAATGTGCAACTAGAGTGCTAACATTCAGAATTTATGGCAAATGTGTGACACATCTGAATGCCTTCTTGATGGAACCAAAGTAAACAAGCATTGAAAATGCAATAGATCTCGCCCTCGTTTAAGTTAAAGCCATTCTGTTTGTAATGAGGTGGCTTTTTAGCTTTGCTTTTATTAGTGTTTTTTCAACTTTCATGTAAATAACATGCATCTGTATGCATATAAGTATATGTATGCATGCATTTATGTTTGTATTTATATAGATATACAGATGATATATGTTTATATATGTATGTATATATATATATTCACTGAAAAAACCATAGGCTATAGACCATATATAGTTAGGAATTAGCATTTACAAAACCTTGAAAATTCACTGAAAAAACCATAGGTTATAGACCATATATAGTTAGGAATTAGCATTTACAAAACCTTGAAAATTCACTGAAAAACCATAGGTTATAGACCATATATAGTTAGGAATTCGCATTTACAAAACCTTATTTTACTCACACAAAACCATTGAAATTCCATATATAGTTAGTTGCACTAACTATATATCGCGCACCCGCAATCCACTGCTGATGATGTCACATATTACATCATTCATGACATGGTCAGTGACATCACTGATGACATCACTGATGACATCTCAAATGACATCACTGATGACATCACTGATGACAACATCCAGTGACTGTATGTTTCTGTAAAGTTAAAATATGTCTTACATATTGAAGAATGAGTGGATGTATAAGTGTCTAGATGAAGGATTTAGTAGGTGCATGACTGACTGTATGATTGAGTGATTAAATGTGTCTCACTGAGTGCATGGGTTAGTGACTAAACTGTCTTAATTTGTGCATCATTATGTCTGTTGTCCTGTAAACTGTTGCATGTGTTGATAGTAGCTATATGAGTAACTATATGGGTTATTGATTGGTTGCCCAAGTATTTGTATGGGAGACTGAGTGTGTGTGTGGGTGGCTGGGAGGTGTATGACTCTGTGCATAGATGTGTGAGCAGTTGATTCACTAGATGTATGGTTTCAAAAGTGCATGTGGAAACAGCTGTATGGGCGGTTGACTGTGTGCATGAGTGTATTGGTGAGTGAATGGATATCTCAGTGCTACATGTCAAAGTAAGTACATATGTAAAACACAGTACATGTGAGAGTTGACATATATAAATAACTGTGCATAAGAGCCAGTGAATGTGTGAGTGGCTGTATGGATCATTGTGAACTTGTATCAGGGATTGTATAAGAGAGTAAATATGTGTTAGTATATGTTTGAATAAGTAAAGTTTGTATAACTGTATAGTTGAGGAAATGGAGGTGGGATTGATTCTTTGCATGACTGACTAGGTGTGTGAGTAACTCCATGGATGAGTGACAGTCTGTGAGTGTCTGTTTACACTGATTGTATCTAAGGTTATATTAGAGTCTGAAGAGGTTCATCGTATTATCACATGAATGATATCATCAGTGATGTGATCAGTAATGTCAAATGAGATGTCATCAGTGATGTCATCAGTGATGTCATTTGAGATGTCATCAGTGATGTCATTTGAGATGTCATCAGTGATGTCATCAGTGATGTCACTGACCATGTCATGAATGATGTAATATGTGACATCATCAGCAGTGGATTGCGGGTGCGCGATATATAGTTAGTGCAACTAACTATATATGGAATTTCAATGGTTTTGTGTGAGTAAAATAAGGTTTTGTAAATGCGAATTCCTAACTATATATGGTCTATAACCTATGGTTTTTTCAGTGAATATATATATATATATATATATATAATTATATATATATATATTCACTGAAAAAAACATTGGTTTCAGAGAAGTTATAGTTAGAAATTAGCATTTAAAAAACCTTAGAAATTCACAGAAAAAAAACATAGGTTTCAGGGGTGTTATAGTTAGCTGTCCATTTCACTCCTACAAAACCATAGAAATTCCTCTGTTATAGTTAGTTCTGCTAACTATAACTGACATCATCCAGTGAATGTGGTTTAGTTTGAAATTTAAATATGTATTATATTACCTACTGGCGGTCGCCAGTAGGTATATATAGTTAGGATTTTTTCTCTATGGAACTTTTGAAAATTCTATGTCTAATATGGGGTCCCAAAACGCGTTTTTCCCATTCATTTTTCCATAGGGCCTTTGGCCTCACTTTTAGCTCGAACGGCTGAATGGATTTACACAAAACTTGGCAAAATTATAGGGACTGTTAGCCCGATGTGCCTTTGCTGGGTCTCAATATATGTGCTCCAGTGGATTTTGAGAAATTAACGTTTAAAAAAACAGATATATCTGTGACAGCGTCCCAGATAGCGCTCCAGATCGTGTATTTTTCGCGTAACGGAGCTTTGCGTAGCGAAGCTGATTGGCTCTCCGGTATCTGTCAACATTCTCAACAGTCTGGTGCGGCCGCCATCTTGTCTCTCGGTAGGATCGAGAGACAAGAGGAGGAGAAAAACGAAGGGGGAATTTAATGAAAGGGGGCAAGGTAGACCCCTCTTGACCCCCTAGGAATTATGTTGGGGTTATTAAAGGGTCCCGTGGGGCAAATAATAAAAATTAGATTTTTCGCGGTAGAAGCGTTTCTCGGTTCGCGAACCGGGTCGCAAACTGGTAGCGAAACATGAATTCGCCATTTTGTGTTTCGATTTAATTAAATTACTAGGTATAAGGGGGTACGGGAGACGTATCCTGACCCCTTATGTTTTCTGAGGGTGGCTGAGGAGGCTCATATATGTTGATACATGTCTTCCAGCGGCTGTGCGTGAGCGTTTTTTTTTTTTTTTGCTGCGTGACGTCTGTTAACGTTCAATTCGATGGAAATCAGGAACTGTTGACCGCCATTTTGTCACTGCGAGTAAATATTTTGTTAAAAATAATTGTTATAAATTAATCCTTATTGATAAACATTGTCTGCGCCATCTTGCCTTTTTTGCAATGCCACACTTTTGTTGAGCACGGCAGCCATTTTAGATGCCTCGACCAGACCCACTCTCTGCACGCCGCCGATCCTCAGCATGGCTCCCCACCCTCGCAAGCATCTCCCCCACGCACTGGTCACCCCCGCTCTCTCTCTCATGCATGGGCCAGAAACCTCCTCCCATCTGCGCTGTTCTTCTCTGAGAATCACACCCTGTGCCCGCCCGACACCTCCCTTTCACCCTATTCACTACCGCACCCTCTGACACTCCTCTTCCTCTGTGTCCGATTGTCCAGGCCGGTCCCAGGCTATCACCTAGCCCTGCAGATGTAGTTTATGGCCCCAGCTGTAGAGAATCACCCCTCTTCAAAGGAGTTACAGTAGATCAAGGCCCCCACCCGATGAGATCCGTCACACCACACGCGTTCCTACTATCTGATAACCATCCTGTATTGTGCTTGGGGAGGGGATTCTCACTGTGAGGGTGTGTGGGTCCGAGCCTGAAGCGGAAGATTCCAGGGATGCCTCTTTGTACATCAAAGTTTTTACAATTGTGTGTCACATTAAAAATATATAGCACTCCAACAAAGTAGTAGGATTATAACACTTTAATAACTTATAAATATATACAACGCAACAAAAACAGTAAATACATGTAAACATTTTTTTTTAAAAAGAAGCAACAATGGTCAGTAGCTGTGTTTTGTACGAATAGTCCCAAGGCAGCACAACGTGCTGAGTTCTGGACGGCACCCAGGTGATGTTACCTGGGTGCCGCACAGGTTTTTGGTATCCTACAATGCAGCTCCGAAAAACGGTGTGGGGCGTCCCAGGGGGTGCGGGGGGAGGCCTCGTCAGTAGCGGTCTGTTGTGCGAACAGTCCCAAGGCAGCAGAACGCGCTGAGATGTGGATGGCACCCAGGTGATGTCCAGTAAGTTGCCGCACTGGTTTTGACATCCTACAATGCTGCTCCGAAAAACGGCGTGGGGCGCCCCGGGGGGGGGGGGGAGGCGGCGTGAACGGGCCTCCCCAGGTGGAGGCTCGTCTGCTGTAGTGGGGCGCCCCTTTACCGTTTCAGTTGCCATTCCGCCCGCTTTTGCTAAACTGTGCCTCATCCGCCATTCAGCTGTTTATCGCCCACTCTTGCGGCTACAGCGTCTCGCTCACCATGTAGTTGAGTTGCGCCCACTCTTGCGGTGCAGCGATACACGGCTGCCACAGGACTCTTAAAATGGCGGACGGCTCTTCGGATTTGGGCCTGGTCCACTAAAATGGCCCTGGGACACCTTGGAACTCGGACGCTTTCTGCTAGGTCCTGGACCCCATTCTCGAAAGTGTCCCCTGAGCCTTGAAGAATTTACAAAACTCTTGGGGGCCCCCGACTCCTGCAGGCTTCCGGTGGGGAGCGGCTACCATGATTGCTCACGGAATGACCAAAACGGAGCCACGAGATGGTGGTGCTCTCATGCTGACGCCAGCTTCAGTCTGAAACATCCAGAAACAAGGTGGGGCTTTCATCGTTTGGGAATTTTTTTTTTTTTAATCCAATGAAAAGTGTTATTTTTAGGTCATATGATCAAGCCTTCCATCATTAGGAAACCAAAAGTAAAATGAACCAATGAAAAGTTTTATAAACAAGTCACATGACCTGTTATGCGGCATAGGGCTATAAAAAGCGTAGAAAATCCGTTGGCACGTGAGGCGGCGTCAGTAGCGGACCGATGTGCGAATAGGCCGAAGGCAGCACAACACGCCAAGATCCGGATGGCACCGAGGTGGTGTCCAGCAAGTTGCCGCACTGGTGTGGCCATCCTACAATGCTGCGCCGAAAGTCGGCGTGGGGCGCCCCGTTGGCCTGTGAGGTCGCGTCAGTCAGTGGGTGCTGTGTGAGGATCTGACTGCATTGGAAAGCAATGTGATGCTGTGCGTCGCCCCCAAGATGGAGGCTCCTCGGCTGCAGTGGGGCGCCCCTTGGTGTTTCACTCACTATCCAGCTGAGTTGCGTCCACACTTGCGGCTACAATAGGCCAAAGGCAGCACAACGCGCCGAGATCTGGATGGCACCGAGGTGGTGTCTAGCAAGTTGCCGCACTGGTGTGGCCATCCTACAATGCTGCGCCGAAAGTCGGCGTGGGGTGCCCCGTTGGCCTGTGAGGTGGTGTCAGTAGCGGACCGATGTGTGAATAGGCCGGAACCAGCACAAAGCGCCAAGATCCGGATGGCACGGAGGTGGTGTCATAGTTGAGAGTTCTGAGCAGCGCTTGTAACACTGTCTGAAGCTTATTTGCACCTGCTGCAGCTTCAATATTGCCCTGGTGTGGCCAAAGATAGCCCATGACATAGGCGGCCGGCTCCCGGGGTCCGGCGGAACTTTTTTCCTTTTCCTTTCTGCATCTTGTCCCACAATCCGTTTGACTTGAAGACACGACCAGGTCCCTGAATGTGTGCAGGGGGACGCTATTGATTGAATCAAAACGGCGGCTTCACACAAAGCTGACTCAAGCGTTGCTGCTGATGCTATACAGACAAAAACTGGTTTTCACTTTGTACATTCTTCAGGATTTTTCCATCCAAGGCTGGTTGAGAGTTTGTAGAACAATGGCTTCAGATCTTGCCCTCCCCTCTTTTGACTGATGGTTCTTGTTGCCTATCTCTTCTGTTGTCATTTAACTGAACCTTTTTTGACTGCCGAAAGGGGTTCTGGTCCGACCGCTGGTTGGTGGAGACATTTTGACTATATCCTGGACCTGCCCGGCCTCGCCCAAAATGGCGCCGGTATAAATGGGACTCGTAACTCCTTGTTGTGTACTGGTTGCACAACCTTGATATCACGAGATACGTATGCAGTTTTGAAGCACATGGCGGGCGGGGACGAGAATTGATTGAATATTTCGACATCCCTATTGATATTAAGTTCTGATGTGTTATTGATTACTGTACTATTGAAAGTTCGAATTAACGTCACCCATGGTACTTGCCCGCAAATGTATATCTAGATAATTTTATTGTAAGTGGCCCTGTCGTATTTTAATTACAAAATGTACGTCCACCGATTCCGCAACTGTTAGACACCTTAGTTCTTGCAACCTAATGGCCCGCTTGTTACGTTCCTCTACAGTGTAAATGTCTCCTCATCATATACGATTCCAGTTTGCTCCGTGGCCGGCCCACATGGTTATAGGCCCGTATTTGTATACTGACATTTTCACAATAAAGGTTTTTAAAACAAAACATGGTAGTAGTATTTACATTGGTAAAGTTTTTAATTTTAGTCACTGTTTTCGAATCAGTAAAAGGCAAGTGAAATAAAGCAGTCCAATTACATGACGGATAAAAGGTATAATACGCAGGAACGCAGTAAAGATAAATGGTCAAGGGCTGTTGTGTTTTCTACTCCTGCAACATAAAGTGATCGATAAGAATCTGATATTCAGGCGTATCGGCGACTAAGACAGCAGGCCGAGCCTCTTTTGCTCAACGGCTCCGTCATGGGACGAAGAAACGCCCTTTTTCTAGAAAAAGGAATATATTTTACTTGCAGGACAGTTGTACATTTTCCGGGAAAATACATTAGCCTGGAACATTATAACATATATGTTTAAGAAAAAATAATGTTCGAAAGCAATAAAAAGCATAATTTTTAGGTCATATGACCAAGCCTTTCATCATTAGAATAACAAAAGTAAAATGAACCAATGAAAAGTTTTATTAACAAGTCACATGACCTGTTATGCTTACGTTACGCGCTGCGCGCCGCGCCCCGGATCGCTTCCGGGAAGCTGCGCTTCGCGCACCGGAGCACTTCCGGGTGCGCTAACGCGGCGTGTCATGTAACGCATTATGCGACAACGTAGGTCCAGAATATAGTCAAAATGTCTCCACCAACCAGCGGTCGGAACACAACCCCTTTCAGCAGTCTAAAAAGTTCTGTTAAATGACAACAGAAGGGACAGGCAACAAGAACCATCAGTCAAAGAGGGGAGGGCAAGTTCTTCTCTACCGGGTCACGTTGGGGCGCTACCGGAACTGATCGAATTGGTAGTCTACAGTGTTTCTGGATGTTTCAGACTGAAGCTGGCGTCAGCATGAGGGCACCACCATATCGTAGCTCAGTCGTGGCCATTCCACGAGCAATCATGGCAGCCGCTCCCCACCAGAAGCCTGCGGGAGTCGGGGTCCCCCAAGACTTTTGTAGAATCTTCAAGGCTCAGGGGACGCTTTCAAGAATGGGGCCCAAGCCCTAGCAGACAAGCGTCCGAGTTCCAAGGTGTCCCAGGGCCATTTTAGTGGACCACGCCCAAATCTGAAGAGCCGGCCGCCATTTTGAGAGTCCTGTGGCAGCCGCCTATCGCTGCATCGCTAGAGCGGGAGCAACTCAACTACATGGTGAGCGAGACGCTGTAGTCACAAGAGCGGGCGGTAAACAGCTGAATGGCGGAAGAGGCACAGTGTAGCAAAAGCGGGCGGAATGGCAACTGAAACGGTAAAGGGGCACCCCACTACAGCGTGTCTTCAGGTCAAACGGATTGTGGGACAAGGTCCAGAATGGAAGAGTCATCAAAAGGCAAAAAGTTCCGCCGGACCCCGGGAGCCGGCCGCCTATGTCGGGGGCGATCTTAGGCCACACCAGGGCAACACGACTTGGGGAGGGGGCAGGAGCCAAGCGCCCCCTCCCAGTCCGCGCCACCACACCGTATGTTGAAAATCTGAAGCCATCGTTCTACAAACTCTCAACCAGCCTTGGATGGAAAAATCTTGAAGATTGTACAAACTGAAAACCAGTTTTTGTCTGCACAGCATCAGCAGCAACGCCTGCTATTAGAGTGCATGAGTTTCATGCTCGATCGATTGAGCTAGCCGGATCAGGCAACAAAAAGTATAAAATAGTTATGTAAATAGTTATTGAATAAAATGTTTTACCCTGTTACTTTGCTGGTGTGTTGTATATATTTATAATATTTGCATAGAGTTTATCGTTATTTTGGGCGGGGTGGGTGGCGGAGCCGAGCTGTCTTGCAGCCATCATGGTGTGGAGCTCAGTTCATCTCACTAGTTTCGTATTTCTCATGAAGGGTTGTTCCTAATGTTTCTATTTTAGCGAGGTTAAAAAGAGATCCCATTAGTGGCCTACTGATTTTGCTCGATTACTTTTGTTTTTTTACACGATTTTTCACTATCTGCAAAGACTAAACAGAGTATTGCGACTCTGTGCTTGTTTGTAAATAGAGAATGAACCAAAGAGAATCAATTCTAAAACAGTAAATGCTTGGATAACAATCAATCAAATGGAGAGACAAGCAGGCACGACGGATTACAACGGGGGCAAAGGCCTGCGTTAACTACCCTTCACTATCTGCAAAGAGAGAGTACTACTAAGAGAAAAGAGGGGGGGCAGCGTTCAAAGCACATCAGCGTGCATAAACACGAAAATGTTTTTACCTATCACGTACTTGACATTTGACAGCTTTTGATATTTGCTATTAAAAAACCATTGAAATTCACTGAAAAAACCATAGGTTTTAGCCCATATATAGTTAGGGATTAGCATTTGCAAAACCTGAATTTACTCGCACAAAACCATAGAAATTCGCATATATAGTTAGATGCAATAACTATATATCGCGCACCCGCAACCCACTGCTGATGATGTCACATATTACATCGTTCATGACATGGTCAGTGACATCACTGATGACATCACTGATGACATCTCAAATGACATCACTGATGACATCACTGATGACATCACTGATGACATCTCAAATGACAACATCCAGTGACTGTATGTTTCTGTAAAGTTAAAATATGTCTTACATATTGAAGAATGAGTGGATGTATAAGTGTTCGGATGAAGGATTTAGTAGGTGCATGACTGACTGTATGAGGGAATGATTAAATGTGTCTCACTGAGTGCATGGGTTAGTGACTAAACTGTCTTAATTTGTGCATCATTAGTTCTGTAGTTCTGTAAACTGCTGCATGTGTTGATCAGTAGCTATATGAGTAACTATATGGGTTATTGATTGGTTGCCCAAATATTTGTATGGGAGAGTGAGTGTGTGTGTGGGGGTGGCTGGGAGGTGTGTGACTCTGTGCATAGATGTGTGAGCAGTTGATTCAGTAGATGTATGGGTTCAAAAGTGCATGTGGAAAGAGCTGTATGGGCGGTTGACTATCTGCATGAGTGCATTGGTGAGTGATTGGATTTCTCAGTGCTACATGTCAAAGTAAGTACATATTTAAAGCACAGTACATGTAAGAGTTGACATATATAAATAACTGTGCATAAGAGCCAGTGAATGTGTGAGTGGCTGTATGGATCATTGTGAACTTGTATCAGGGATTGTATAAGAGAGTAAATATGTGTTAGTATATGTTTGATTAAGTAAGGTGTGTATAACTGTATAGTTGAGGAAATGGAGGTGTGATTGATTCTTTGCATGACTGACTAGGTGTGTGAGTAACTCCATGGATGAGTGACAGTCTGTGAGAGTCTGTTTACACTGATTGTATCTAAGGTTATATTAGAGTCTGAAGTGGTTGATCGTATTATCACATGAATGATATCATCAGTGATGTGATCAGTAATGACAAATGAGATGTTATCAGTGATTTTATCAGTGATGTCATTTGAGATGTCATCAGTGATGTCATCAGTGATGTCATTTGAGATGTCATCAGTGATGTCATCAGTGATGTCACTGACCATGTCATGAATGATGTAATATGTGACATCATCAGCAGTGGGTTGCGGGTGCGCGATATATAGTTATTGCATCTAACTATATATGCGAATTTCTATGGTTTTGTGCGAGTAAATTAAGGTTTTGTAAATGCTCATCCCTAACTATATATGGGCTAAAACCTATGGTTTTTTCAGTGAATATGTATATATATATATATATATATATATATATATATATATATATATATATATGTATGTATGTATGTATGTATTACCTACTGGCGGTCGCCAGTAGGTAGTTAAAGTTAGGACCTAGTTTCCATAGGAAATCCTCAACATTCTATTTGGAATAACTTTGGCCCTGGTGGATGAGTCTTTGCGAATTTCTCAAAGAAGATGGCTCGGTCCGCTGCGCTCCTTCCCTGAAAGTTTGGGGGGGGATTGGTCAAGTGGGGGCTGAGATATAAGGGGGGTCCCAAAACGTGTTTTCTCCATGTTATTTTCCATAGGACCTTTAGACTCGGCTACAGGTCGAACGGCTGAATGGATTTATAATAAATTTGCCAAAACTGTAGAGTCTTGTTCGCAGATTACGCTTTTTTTGGAATGGTGTAAATCCGTTCAGTAGTTGTTGAGAAAATTAAAGTTAAAGTCAATTATATATCTATAGGCGCGCACACGTGCGCGCACCCAAGCGGCTGTGCGTGAGCGGAATTTTTTTTGCTGCGTGACGTCTGTTAACGTTCGATTCGAAGGAAATCAGGAAGTTTTGTCCGCCATTTTGTCACTGCGAGTAAACATATTGTTCATTTCAAAGCGTTGAAACATGGAAAGGGGAGAAGGTAGAGATTGTCTTGCTGCGTAGGTTTTCTCGGGGTGTGCAGTAAGGCCCTTAAACGCGAAAAAATATATTTTTTTTCGGGGAAAAAATAACGGGGTGCGCGCACCCGGTCGCGCACACCTATTCACAAGAGTGTGAAAATGGAGATAAATCAGAAGTTTGAGTGCTTAGATATAAGGTGGCTCTGAAAAGAGCCCTTGTGTTAATTGAGTGTTTTCTGCATTTATAAGTAAGTACCGATGCAGAGCCTGATGAGGCAGAGGAAGATTCTGTTTCCCTCATTCGTGAAATGAACACCGTCTCTCCTATAGACGTCTTGCATGTGGTATCGCAAGTTGTTGTGGTAAATAGAACCCATGCTATAATCTCTGAGGAACGCAGAAACAGATTTATTTACATGTCTCCTTGCTTTCTCAAATTGTGCACAATGTTGATTGGACCAATTCCATTTCTGTCTTTGGCATATATTGGAATATACCAAGGCAGATCGAGGAAAAAGTGTCATCAATTGTCGAAAGGTGTCTTTTAGGAGCATTTCCAGACCTACCCCAGTGATTGTGCCTAGATCGTTCCCACCACAGTGCACAATTATAAGGTCTGGTTCTGGGAGATGCATAAAAGTTTTCACCAATGGAATCAATTGGTGACATTTCAATCCTCTTTTGGAAATCCATGTTATGTGTACATTTGGTAAGCTGAGGTTGCAAATTCGTCTGCTTACTGCATATTTTTCACTCCAGTGAATATAACTGTGTCCTATTAGCCAGACCTTCATTTTCAAGGGATTTGTAGTCGTCCTCCGATCGGTTCTGGAAGTGGAATGGTAGTTAGAAGTTGAAATTCTAAATAAAGAAAAAGGAAGAGGCTGGGTGTGGTTTAAAAAATAAAAATGATTGGTTGATTGTAACAAGTGGAGATTGAACAGTACGTTCCATGTTAATGTTTATGTTAAACGAAAAGTACTATTGGGTGTGAAAAAACAAGATATGTAACAGAGCTGTGTATTGGCAGGAGTTTCTGGAGGGAAAATAGTGTTCTTAGTTTGTTGTAGAACGTTAAGACATGAACTTTTGACCTGTGCCTTCAGCAAGGTGCAGAATGAGGTGTAACCATGGAAACAGCCGGAGATGGCAGTTGGTGATGAGTTCACTCTTTGGTGCCTCTGCATCTGAGTCTGTTCTCTGGTGGCAGGCGGAGAACTGTTTGTTATTGTGGAGATGAAAGGGTGATAAGGAGAGAAATACGACATAGCGTCTGGGCTGTAGAAGCGTGGGAGCAGTGATTAACTCTGAGTAAAGCGGAACTGTATTGGTGCTTAGTAACAGTAAAAAAAAAATGTTAACAGTGGTATAACTGTCTTTACGGTGCGCGACCTACTAAGAAAGAGTTCACGGGCCGTAATTGGCTTGCAGGTTCTAGTATCAGTAAGTGAGGTCGAGAAAAGAAAACATTCAGGACTTTATTTATGAAGGCCTTGCGCCACCGGTGCGTTACTTTTTCCCATTTTAAAAAATGAGGCACTGGCGGCGGAAGGTCTTTATAAATAAGGTCTTCAGTGTCTACAGTTAAGGTTATGTGGAACCCATGAATAGTTTTTCAAAATGAAATCATTTCAGTTGAGATTATGGATTAAAAGAGAAACCGTGAATATTTGAAATGTTTATTTAGAAATGTACTGTTTTAAAGGCAAATCATTATGTAATATGAGTACAGAAATTGCAAAAAACACAGTAATTGGTATTGTCAGTAGTACATGGAATACAAACGCTATAGTTGAAGAAAAATGAATATAGTTGGAAAAAAACATTGTACACTCTTATAAGGAAGTATATTATATTTTAATAAATGGAAGATGGTCTCTGGCCTTTCAGTTTAGGAACGATATATGAAAATGCAAGTGGTTATACATCATTACTTTATGAATCAGCTGTCAAACAACACGAAATCATAATGTCCATTGTTAGTAAAGCAAATAGGTCTGTTCTTCAAAAGAAAATATGGAAAAGAACGTGAAGAATGTAGAATACCAAAAGGAAATGAAGACGTCAATGGCTTGTATAAGAGTTATTGAAGCATTGTTTAGGCAAAATAGGTAGCTTCTGCTTGTAACAGGAAATCAGTTTTATCATTTGAAAGTATGTCAGCTATCCAATGGAAAAGAGTAAAGCAGTACTGATGATCTGTTATAATCGGAGCCTCTTTTACCATCAGAGTGCAGGTCGGTGGGTTTTCGATGTAGCTCGCTGTTAGGAAAGAGTTAACCGTCCATTGTGTAGGCAAAGTATGCAGCAAGTGCCTCTAACATGAAGTCATTGTTATCATATGAAAACATGTCAGCCATCCAATTGAGAAGATGAAAGGAGCATTCATGATCTGTCATTATTGGAGCGTCTTTTACCATCATAGGGCAGCTCGGTGGGTTTTCGATGTAGCTCTCTGTTAGGAAATCTTGCGCCGCTGCAAATATATTCCAATAACCCAGAACTCCTTGTGTCGCTGCAAAGGCCATAAACCCTCCGTTGTAACAAAGCTGTTCATGATCAAGTAACGGATTCATGAGGTGATTGTAATTCGGTTCAGGAGGTACCAAATTGCAGAGACATAAATCCAGGGCCCACGTGAAATCACAGCTCAGGCAATGAAATACAGGCTGCACACAGGTGAAATACGAATATCGAAATGATAATCGATATGAAGTATTCAAAGTTGAGAGTGGTAAGGTGTCGTAGTACAGAAGCATTCTCTGTCGAAATAGTTCTAAGTGGTCCGGCTCGTTTGCGAAGGCAGGAGGGACATCCATTTTGAATTTCCCAAGATGGTAAAGGAAACGGCGCAGCACCGCTGGTTGTATAGCAACTCCACAGAATTAGGTCGCCGGCTATGCAGTGGAGAGGAGCAGAATGACTTGATACATTTTCTAGGAGTCTAGTCACTTATATTTTGCTTAGTGGTTATCAAAAAAGTAGCTTTTTTTGAACTGGAGGATGCGTTAAAAAATAAGGGAGTGATTTGAGGGAGTTGTAAAGCAAGGTCAATTTTTTTTTACATCAATGATGTTTTCTGTGAATGTTAGCTTAGTGAAAGATATGTGTGTGAGCAGATGCAACGTTCAGTTTTAAATGTGACAATGGCGGTCTTGTTCATGTCTTCCGATTCAAGGTCGGTATTCGCTGCCAAATATAAAGATCAAGAAACGCATGCGTGGGGTACATAGTCTGCATTCTTAAAGGAAAGCAAATGAAGGGTTATTTTTACCGCGTTAGCATTGTCGTTTAAAAAGTTATAGTGATTTCTATTATATGTTAAGAAAGTGTCACTGATGAAGACTGAAAATAAATCCTTATAAATGATAGGGACTGGTGTATTTTAGAAAAGGTGTGTAACATTACATGAATTTTGGAAAAAAAAATAATGTAATTGAAAGTGTATGGTTTGAAAATGAAAAGTAGAGGTTTATAGTTCACGTTTTGAAAGCAGTTCTAGAGGGTCAGATGAAAGTGTATGGTTTGAAAATGAAAAGTAGAGGTTTATAGTTCACGTTTTGAAAGCAGTTCTAGAGGGTCAGATGCATGATAGATTTATAAAAAATAGAACATGTTTTTAAATAGTATTATGGAAAAAATATGTGCCTTTATGTACTATTTACATTATTTGCCTGTTGCGTATTCTTTGAGTTTAGTAATCCTGTGTCTTATAAGTTTTCTAGGGGCGGTTTGAGGTTCATGGTGGGTTTGGGCAGGGAGGGTAGGTTGGGGGTTTGTAATAGGGGGTCCGGGTGGGGTGGAGTGCGGAGTTTAGTGAAAAGTGAGGGGGGCGGGGAGTTACGGTGTTTGGTAATGGAGCAGAGTCAGAGGACGCCACATTTGTGTTATGGGGTGCCACGGAAATATGTATTTATTCTCAGAGGTTTATTATATTAAGGATATATATCAACATGGTGGCTCTTGTCGTTTTGTGGTTCTGTGCATGTTTATAATGCTGGCCCTGTAGTTTTTGTTTAAGGACCTTATTACGACACAGGGGAGCTACGTTGCACAGTTGGAGATCAGAGACTTAGGAAATAAAACTTTATAATTGTAAGGGCTCTAAGCGATAGAAATCGCCCGTTGTCGGTGTAAAAAATATCACCGCTATTGGTGGTATTTTCTACGGTGTTAGTGCTCGAAGGAAAATAGTAACATATATGTGAAAGCAAATTGTGTAACAGGCTCAGCATTTCACATTATCGCGTGAAAACAAAAGTTGCTTTTATATAGCAATAAGTCTCTTATAATTAAGGGACGGAGTGTATATAGTGCTATTTAGTACTCTGCTATGTGATTGATGTCGAATATTTCATAAGAGGAGGCTTTAAAAGTTTTTCGATAAACTAGTTTTCTAGGGAAGTGGGTGGAGTGTGCCGTGTAAATTGCAGAATAGAAACTAGTAAGAACCAATTGGAAGTGTTGTTTTAAAGTCACATGACTGCACATGCGTGTCTCGACGCCTGTACGCGATAGGTGGGTGCGCGCACCCGGTCGCGCACTGAAAGAAAGCGGCGAGAAAATATCAGCTAATATGCTCTTGAAGCTTGTTTTGGTACAAAGAGTTAGTTCTGAAAAGAACTTTTTTTTTTTTTTTTTTTGGAAACAAGTGTTATGATGCTTTTGATTTCTTAAAGTTGCTACGACATTTTTCAGTATGTTATACTATCCAAATAAAGTGAAGAAATTTAACTTTTCTTGGAGCATTTATGACTCTCAATTTTGTGTTTAATTAGAGTAAAGCTTTGCTCTCCGTTACAAGAAGTTCTCCACAGTTGTTGCATTTTATGTGCACGTTCGCCAGACATGGTTTCAAGTCCATTTCAGCACTCGATGGAGATACAGGTCGTCCACCGGAAGATGTGCTGATTACTTCTGATGGTAATAGCGTGGCCTCCGTTTTTCTTGTCAAAGGTGGTCACTCATTTCCTTCAGATTCGGAAGATGAATGCGGAACGGTAGCCATTGTACCGAAGTCTTCGGGAAGATGTTCGACGTTGTTGTCTCTTGAGAGTAGAAAAGAAAGTGATGGAAGTGGGTGGAGTGCTGCGTGTAAATTCCAGAATAGAAACTACCAAGAACCAATTAGAAGTGTTGTTTAGAAGTCACATGACTTCACATGCAAGTGTCAGGTCCTGTACGAGATAGGAGGGTGCACGCACCCGGTCTCGCACTAAAATAAAGCGGCGAAAAAACATCTCATAATATGCTCTTGGAGCAGGTTTTGGTAGAAAGAGTTAGTTCTGAAAGAACTTTTTTTTTTTTTTAGGGAAAGAAGTGTTATGATGCTTTCGATTTCTTAAAGTTGCTACTACATTTTTCAGTATGTAATAGTATGAAAATGAAGTGAAGAAATTTATCTTTTCTTGTGGCATTTGTGACTTTCAATTTTGAGTTTAATAAGAACGAGGCTCTGCTCTCCATACAAAAGAATTTCTCCACACTCGTTGCATTTCATATGCACCTTCGCAAGATATGGTCTCAAGTCCATCTCAGCACTCGATGGAGATACAGGTCGTCCACCAGAAGATGTGCTGGCCACCTCTGATGGTAATAGCGTGGCCAGGGCTCTTGTCGATGCTTTTGCATAATGCTCAGGATGCCTTTGTTTAACATGCCGCTGCATGGTGTGTATAGAAAAGGAATATTTTTTATTTGGATTTCCCCTTGAGAGCTCCGAATTGCATATCGTGCAGGTTACTTTTGGCGCATTCACTTTCTTTTGATCTTCAGGATAAGTAAAAAATTGCCAAATGAAAGATTCCTTTTTTCTTCTTAACGGTGGTCGCTCATTTCCTTCAGATTCGGAAGATGAATGCGGAAGGGCAGCCATTTCAGCAAAGTCTTCCGGAAGATGCTCGACGTTGTTGTCTCTTGAGAGTAGAAAAGATTGTGAGGAAAGTGGGTGGAGTGCTTCGTGTAAATTCCAGAACAGAAACTACTAAGAACCAATTGGAAGTCTTGTTTTCAAGTCACATGACTTTACATGCGCTTCTCAGGACGTGTAGGCGGTGACACTATCTAGTTACGAACGTGATTACATACTTAGGAACTAGCATTAAAAAAAACTATGAAACTCACTGAAAAAACCATAGGTTTTACACACGTTATAGTTGGGAAGTAGCATTTGAAAAACCTATGAAATTCACTGAAAAAACCATAGGTTTGACACCAGTTATAGTTAGCTGGAAATTTTACTGACATAAAACCAATGAAATTCCACGTTATAGTTAGTTGGACTCACTATAACTTGCGCGTGTAATGCACTGCTGATGACATTACATATTACATCACTCATGACATGGTCAGTGACATCACTCATGACATCACTGATGACAGACCTCCTTTAAGTGTAATGTAACCCTTAAAACACATATTGGAAAATAGAAATTAATATTTTCAAAAAAATGGAGATACCCATACCAGTTACAACAACCAATTCAGTAATTCCACCATCTATATACACATTCTCTCATTCACCAACAGTTCTATATAGTCACTCATACATATACTCACTCATCATATGTAGTGATACA
>NW_028247274.1:0-25000 GCF_964263255.1 Lissotriton vulgaris | reverse complement strand
CTGCTGATGACGTCACATATTACATCACTCATGACATGGTCAGTGACATCACTCATGACATCACTGATGACACCATCCAGTGAATGTGTGTCTTTCTGAAAAATAAATATATTTTATATATGTATATGTAAAAGTTGATGGAAGAATAAATGTTTAAATAAGTGTCTAAATGGATGGTTTTTAAAAATTGATTGGTTAACTGGCTTATTAAGACATCATCAGCAGTGCATTGCACGCGCAAGTTATAGTGAGTCCATCTAACTATAACATGGGAATTTCAATGGTTTTATATCAGTAAAATTTCCAGCTAACTATAACTGGTGTGAAACCTATGGTTTTTTCAGTGAATTTAATAGGTTTTTTAAATGCTAATTCCTAACTATAACTGGTGTGAAACCTATGGTTTTTTCAGTGAATTTCATAGGTTTTTTAAATGCTAATTCCTTTGTATATCTAGTTTCTAACCTTTTTTTTTTTTTTACAATTTGCTGTTTTTTTTAAAGTATTCATTTTTTTATATAATTTTTTTCTTTTGCGCTCTGGGTGCGCGCTCCGGGAAGCTTTCAGCTAAGCTCTCCGGTAAGCTTTTCCGTGAGCTCATCTGAAAGCGCACCCAGAGCGCAACTGTCGTTCGTGAAAAAAAATATGAATGAAAAGTTAATAATAATGCAAAACATTTCGTACCATACAAATAAAATTAGTTTTTTTTAATAAGGAAAATGATTATGCATTTCTGTAAAAGTTTGATGACGTCACTTCGGCGCGCAACGTAAGTGCCCTCGGAAGCGCCTACCTTCGCGGCGCGTAAACGCACGCAAAAGCGCCTACGATCGCGCCACGTTTGCGCCCCGGAAGCGCCTACGATCGCGCTGCGTAAACGCACCGGAAGTGCTCCGGAGCGCGCAGCGTAAACGCGTCGGGTCATGTGACCCTAAAATAACACTTTTCATTGGTTGCTAACAGATTTTTTTACAATGAATGAAATCCCCACCCATTTCCTTCACTTCTTCTTTCACTTTTGTGACTGAAAGACCTGCCTTTTTGCTCTTGCATATTTCTTGGATAATCATGGCTGCCAGACCATCCAGCAGTGAAGATGAGCCTGAATTCATTGATGAAGAGCCTCCTCAGCCGAAGGTCAAAGAGCATTTCATCTGGAAATTTTTTAAGTTTCCAGCAGACCAGAAAAAGGTGAATGCACCAAAAGTGGAGTGCAGGATCTGCAAACAGGTCCGGTCACGGGGTAGCCCCCAAAAAAAGTACTCTTTTGGCAACTTTACCATGATTCGCCATGTGGAGAGGAGGCACCCCCAGAATTTTGCCCGGGAAAGTGTCAGGGCTCTGGCACAAGAGGTTCCCAGAGATGGGGCCTCTACATCAACCGGAGGAGCAACTTCTTCTGGGAGAGAGCAATCGCAGGAGCAGGTGGCAAACATACAACCTGCATTTAACCATGGGGTCGTCAAATGCAGATACTGCAATCAACTCCTCACCTATGGGGAGCAAAGTGTCCTGCTCATGGTTCGAGCATTGGAGAACCATCGCTGCCCTTCCCACCCCTAATTTTTTTGTTTTCTTTTTGCTCCTGTTGAGCAGTTTCCATTCCCTGTTTTTGTTCCTGTTCAGTTAAAAGAAGAAAACCAAAAGTTCTTTTCAGAACTACCTCCAATTCTCATCAAAGAGCTATATTCTTAAAAAAATGAAGAGTAAGTGAAATATAGTGCATTGATAATTGAAAGGAGAATGAGTAAGAAAGAACAGAAAGGTATGAGAGGTGAAAGGAATTGAAGTAGGAGGAATGAAAGAAGGTGAGTGTTAGAAAAGAAAGTTATGACACAGTGAATAAACTGGAGGCCTCATTTCTGAAAAGTGACGCATCGCTACGTGAAAACAGCAATGCGTCACTTTTGTGGACGCACTCCTTATGACATTCCAGATATGTCATATTTAATATATGACTAATCAATTCGCAAGGAGTTACAGATATGTCAGTATTTCTGACGTATCTGTAAACACAAAAGTAACGCATTGCTGGAGTGCGTCACAAAAGTGACGCAACTCCAGTAATGTGTCCTTTCACATGGAAAAAGCACCATGTGAAAGGTTTGCTGTGAAGCAGGCGCAAGATTTTGGCGCAACAGCATCCTAAAAGTGACGCACTGCGTCATTATTACCAAGCTTTTTGCAGGGGAACACCCCCTCTGCATGCATTATACCTGACGCTATTTTTAAAAAGTGACGCATCTAGGTACATGGGTCACTTTTTAAAACTCTGCGCCACATTATATCTGCATCAGGTATAATGTATGCAGAGGGGGCATTCCCCTGCAAAAAGCTTGGTAATAACGACGTACTGAAATCTATGAGATTTCTCTGCGTCACTTTTAGGATGCTGTTGCGTCAAAATCTTGCGCCTGCCTCGCGTCACTTTCATGTTTACAGATAAGTCAGAAATACTGACGTATCTGTAACTCCTTGCAACATGATTCGTCATACATTAAATATGACACATCTGGAATGTCATAAGGAGTGCGCACAGAAAAGTGACGCATCACACCAGCAGTGTAATAAAATGTGCCTCGTTGCACTATATTTAAAGGACGCAACAGCATCCTAAAAGTGACGCAGTGAAATCTCAAACATTTCACTGTGTCGCTATTACAAAGCTTTTTGCGGGGGAACACCCCCTCTGCATGCATTATACCTCACGCAGATATAATGTGGCGCTTGATTTTAAAAAGTGACCCATCTACCTATATACGTCACTTTTTAAATATAACGCAACGAGGCACATTTTTTTACACCACTGGTGCGATGCGTCACTTTTCTGTGCGCACTCCTTATGACTTTCCAAGTAATGCATTGCTGGAGTGCGTCACAAAAGTGACGCAACTCCAGTAATGTGTCCTTTCACATGGAAAAAGCACCATGTGAAAGGTCTTGCGTCAGTCTAACACCTGCTGTAAAGCAGGCGCAAGATTTTGACGCAACAGCATCCTAAAAGTGACGCAGTGAAATCTCAAAGATTTCACTGCGTCGCTATTACAAAGCTTTTTGCGGGAGAACACCCCCTCTGCATGCATTATACCTGACGCTATTTTTAAAAAGTGAGGCATCTAGGTACATGGGTCACTTTTTAAAACTCTGCGCCACATTATATCTGCGTCTGGTATAATGTATGCAGAGGGGGCATTCCCCCGCAAAAAGCTTGGTAATAACGACGTACTGAAATCTATGAGATTTTTCTGCGTCACTTTTAGGGTGCTGTTGCGTCAAAATCTTGCACCTGCCTCGCGTCACTTTTATGTTTACAGATATGTCAGAAATACTGATGTATCTGTAACTCCTTGCAACATGATTCGTCATACATTAAATATGACACATCTGGAATGTCATAAGGGGTGCGCACAGAAAAGTGACGCATCACACCAGCAGTGTAAAAAAATGTGCCTCGTTGCACTATATTTAAAAAGTGACGCATCTAGATAGATGCGTCACTTTTTAAATATTGCATAACAATGCGCATTTTTTTACACCGCTGGTGCGTCACAAAAATTGACGCACAGGAGGCGCAAAACTGGCAGCGCAAGGCCTTCATAAATATGGTCCTGGATTTTCCCCGTGCTTCGCCGGTGCGCGTACCATGCGCTTCCCCCGCGCAAAACGGAAAAAAAAATAAAAAATGTAATGCCCCGCAGGACCCTATTTTAGCCCCTACATCAAACCTAGGGGGTCAGAGGGGGTCTACTCTTCCCCCTTATGGTCATTTGCCCCTTTTTTTTTCAAACCCCTTGTGTCTCGATTTTACCGAGACACAAGATGGCGGCCGCTCCAGACTGTTTAGAATGTTTACAGACACCCAAGAGCCAATCAGTTTCCTGCGCGCAAGTCGCGTGTCGCGCCTGGAGCGCACTCCGGTGCGCGCACCGGAGAGCGCCTATAGATATATATATTTTTTTGCACCTAAATTACTCAAAATCCACTGCAGCACATATCTTGAGACATAGCAAATGCACATCGGGCTACCAGTCCCTTCAATTTTGCCAAGTTTGGTGGAAATCCATTCAGCCGTTCGGGCTAAAAGTAAAATCGACCGCCCTATGGAAATTTACATAGGGAAAACGCGTTTTGGGACCCCCCTTTTATCTCGGCCCCCGCTTGACGTAAACCCCCCAAACTTTCAAGGAAGGACCAGAGCCCAACGAGGCCATTTTCAGGAAATTTTCAGGCAGATTCGTCAACCGGTGCCAAAGTTATTCCAAATAGAATTTTGAGATTTAACATTGAAAAAAATCCTAACTATAACTACCTACTGGCGACCGCCAGTAGGTAATATATATATATAGATATATATATCATTTGAGATGTCATCAGTGATGTCATCAGTGATGTCACTAACCATGTCATGAATGAT
The DNA here is from genome assembly GCF_964263255.1 of Lissotriton vulgaris. Lineage (NCBI taxonomy): Eukaryota > Metazoa > Chordata > Amphibia > Caudata > Salamandridae > Lissotriton > Lissotriton vulgaris. The sequence goes on along the minus strand of NW_028247274.1, from coordinate 20,586 downwards.
GTAATATGTGACATCATCAGCAGTGGATTGCGGGTGCGCGATATATAGTTAGCGCTTATAACTATATATGGAATTTCAATGATTTTTTGCGAGTAAAATAAGGTTTTGTAAATGCAAATCCCTAACTATATATGGCCTAAAACCAATGGTTTTTTCATTGAATTTTCAAGGTTTTGTAAATGCAAATTCCTAACTATATATCCACTATAACCTACGGTTTTTTCTGTGAATTTCATTGGTTTTTTAATAGCAAATATGAAAAGCTTTAAAATGTCAAGTACGTGATAGATAAAAACATTTTCGTATTTATGCACGCTGATGTGCTTTGAACGCTGCACCCCCCCCCTCCCCTCTTTTGTCTTAGTAGTACTCTCTCTTTGCAGATACTGAAGGGTAGTTAACGCAGGCCTTTACCCCCGTTGTAATCCGTCGTGCCTGCTTGTCTCTCCATTTGATTGATTGTTGTCCAAGCATTTACTGTTTTAGAATTGGTTCTCTTTGGATCATTCTCTATTTACAAACAAGCACAAAGTCGCAATACTCTGTTTAGTCTTTGCAGATAGTGAAAAATCGTGTAAAAAAATAAAAGTAATCGAGCAAAATCAGTAGGCCACTAATTGGATCTCTTTTTGACCTCGCTAAAACAGAAATATTAGGAACAACCCTTCATGAGAAATACGAAAATAGTGAGATGAACTGAGCTCCACACCATGAGGGCTGCAAGACAGCTCGGCTCCATCACCCATCCCGCACAAAATAACGACAAACCCTATGCAAATATTAAAAATATAGACAACACACCAGCAAAGAAACAGGGTAAAACATTTTATTAAAAAACTATTTACATAACGTTGGTTTATAAGATGATGTCAGTAGTGGACCGATGTGTGAATAGGTCGAAAGCAGCACAAGGCTCCAAGATCCGGATGGCAAGCTCCTGGATGTTGGGTGCCATAGTTCAGAGTTCTGAGTTTGAGCCTTTTTCAATGCCTGTGCTTTGTTGAATCAAAATGGCGGCTTGACACAAAGCTGACTCAAGCGTTGCTACTGATGCTATGCAGACCAAAACTGGTTTTCAGTTTGTACATTTTTCTAGATTTTTCAATCCAAGTTTGGTTGACTTTGTAGAACGATGGCTTCAAATTTTCAACATACGGTGTGGTGGCGCTGACTGGGATGGGCGCTTCGCTCCTGCCCCCTCCCCAAGTAAGATTTTCATACGTGAAAGTACGTTAATGGTTTTGGTCCCTGAGTTGCTTCGATGTCCCTGCCATTCTCAAATGGCATAAGTTCTGGATGTTGGGTGCCATAGTTAAGAGTTCTGAGCAGCGCTTGTAACACTGTCTGAAGCTTATTTCCACCTACTGCAGCTTCACTATTCTCAAAGTAAGTGAGTGTCGTTTGTGGACCTGACTGCATTAGAAAACAATGTGATATGTTACCTTCCTAAACAGCTTGACGGAGGCCCCTGAGGGGCGGTGTGATGGCCATGGACTCGGAGAAGACGCTTGGCTCCGACACCCTCCCCAAGTCTTATAGCACTGGTGTAGCCTGAGATCGCCCCCGACATAGGCGGCCGGCTCCCGGGGTCCGGCGGAACTTTTTGCCTTTTGATGACTCTTCAATTCTGAACCTTGTCCCATCCAGCTGAGTTGCGCCCACTCTTGCGGCTACAGCGTCTTGCCCACCATCCAGCTGAATTGCGCCCACTCTTGCGGTGCAGCGATAGGCGGCTGCCACAGGACTCTCAAAATGGCGGCCGGCTCTTCGGTTTTGGGCCTGGTCCACTAAAATGGCCCTGGGACACCTTTGAACTCGGACGCTTCCCTGATAGGGCTTGGGTCCCATTCTCGAAAAGCGTCCCCTCAGCCGTGAAGATTCTACAAAAGTCTTGGGGGCCTCCGACTCCCGCAGGCTTCTGGTGGGGAGCGGCTGCCATGATTGCTCGTGGAATGGCCACGACGGAGCTACGAGATGGTAGTGGTCTCATGCTGACGCCAGCTTTAATCTGAAACATCCAGAAACACTGTAGACTACCAATTCGATCAGTTCCGGTAGCGCCCCAACATGACCCGGAAGAGAAGAACTTGCCCTCCCCTCTTTGACTGATGGTTCTTGTTGCCTGTCCCCTCTGTTGTCATTTAACAGAACTTTTTGGACTGCTGAAAGGGGTTGTGTTCCGAACGCTGGTTGGTGGAGACATTTTGACTATATTCTTGACCTACGTTGTCGCGTAATGCGTTATATGACACGCCGCGTTACCGCACCCGGAAGTGATCCGAGGCGCGGCGCGCAGCGCGTAACGTAAGCATAACAGGTCATGTGACTTGTTAATAAAACTTTTCATTGGTTCATTTTACTTTTGTTAATTTAATGATGAAAAGCTTGGTCATATGACCTAAAAATTACGCTTTTTATTGTTTTCGAACAATATTTTTTTTTCAAACATATGTTATAATATTCCAGGCTAATGTACTTTCCCGGAAAATGTACAACTGTCTTGCAAGTAAAATATATTCCTTTTTCGAGAAAAAGGGCGTTTCTTCCTTCCATGACGGAGCCGTTGAGTAAAAGAGATTAGGCCTGCTGTCTTAGTCGCCGATACGCCTGATTATCAGATTCTTATCGATCACTTTATATTGCAGACATGAAAAACACAACAGCCCTTAAGCATTTATCTTTACTGCGTTCCTACATATTATACCTTTTATCCGTCATGTAATTGGACTGCTTTATTTCGCTTGCCTTTACTGATTCGAAAACAGTGACTAAAAGTAAAAACTTTACCAATGTAAATACTACTACCGTGTTTTGTTTTAAAAACCTTTATTGTGAAAATGTCAGTATACAAATACGGGCCTATAACCACGTGGGCCGGCCACGGAGCAAACTGAAATCGTATATGATGAGGAGACATTTACACTGTAGAAGAACGTAACGAGCGGGCCATTAGGTTGCAAGAACAAAGGTGTCTAACAGTTGCGGAATCGGTGGACGTACATTTTGTAATTAAAATACGACAGGGCCACTTACAATAACATTTTCTAGATATACATTTGCGGGCAAGGAGTTACGAGTCCCATTTATACCGGCGCCATTTTGAGCGAGGCCGGGCAGGTCCAAGATATAGTCAAAATGTCTCCACCAACCATCGGCCAGACCAGAACCCCTTTCGGCCCTTTATGCTACAAGATGGTGTCTTCCATTCAGAAAATATTGTTGGCAGCATTTTGAAAGGAAACAGAAACAGCCGTTCTCCTAGTGAGTTTCACATTGTTACATTTAGGAAGAATGTTGAAGAGTAGTATGTGGAAAATCTGAAGCCATTTTTCTACAAACTCTCAATCAGACTTGGGTGGACAAAAAAAAACCTGAAGAATGTACAAACTGAAAACCAATTTTTGTCTGTATAGCATCAACAGTAACGCTTGAGTCAGCTTTGTGTCAAGCCGCCATTTTCATTCAATCAATAGCGTCCCCCTGCACACATTCAGGGACCTGGTCGTGTCTTCAGATGAAACGGATTGTAGGAAAAGAAGCAGAAAGGAAAAGGAAAAAAGTTCCGCTGGACCTCGGGAGCCGGCCGCCTATGTCATGTGCCACCTTTGGCCACACCAGGGCAATAGTGAAGCTGCAGCAGGTGCAAATAAGCTTCAGACAGTCTTACAAGCACTGCTCAGAACTCTCAACTGAGGCACTCAACATCCAGGACTTGCCATTCGGATCTTGGCGCCTTGTGCTAGTTCCGACCTATTCACACATCGGTCCACTACTGACATCACCTCATAAGCCAACGGGGCACCCCACGCCGACTTTCGGCGCAGCATTGTAGGATGGCCACACCAGTGCGGCAACTTGCTGGACACAACATCGGGGCCATCCAGATCTCGGCGCGTTCGACTCACTGTACCGCAAGAGTGACCGCAACTCAGCTGGACACGCCATCTTTCGGCGCAGCATTGTAGGATGGCCACACCAGTGCGGCAATTTGCTGGACACCACCTCGGTGCCATCCGGATCTCGGCGCGTTCGAGTCACTGTACCGCAACAGTGACCGCAACTCAGCTGGACACGCCGTCTTTCGGCGCAGCATTGTAGGATGGCCACACCAGTGCGGCAATTTGCTGGACACCACCTCGGTGCCATCCGGATCTCGGCGCGTTGTGCTGCCTTCTGCCTATTCGCACATCGGTCCGCTACTGACGCCGCCTCACGTGCCAACGGATTTTCTACGCTTTTTGTAGCCCTATGCCGCATAACAGGTCATGTGACTTGTTTATAAAACTTTTCATTGGTTCATTTTACTTTTGGTTTCCTAAAGATGGAAGGCTTGGTCATATGACCTAAAAATAACACTTTTCATTGGTTTAGAACATTTTTTTTTCCCAAACGATGAAAGCCCCACCTTGTTTCTGGATCATTCAGACTGAAGCTGGCGTCAGCATGAGAGCACCACCATCTCGTGGCTCCGTCGTGGTCATTCCGCGAGCAATCATGGCAGCCGCTCCCCACCGGAAGCCTGCGGGAGTCGGGGGCCCCCAAGACTTTTGTAGAATCTTCACGGCTGAGGGGACGCTTTTCGAGAATGGAGCCCAAGCCCTAGCAGGCAAGCGTCCGAGTTCCAAGGTGTCCCAGGGCCATTTCAGTGGACCAGGCCCAAAACCGAGGAGCCGTCCGCCATTTTAAGAGCCATGTGGCAGCCGCCTATCGCTGCACTGCAAGAGTGGGAGCAACTCAACAACATGGTGAGCGAGACGCTGTAGCCGCAAGAGCGGGCGCAACTCAGCTAGATGGCCGCCACCTGGGGAGGCCCGTTCACGCCGCCTCCCCCACGCCCCCCCCCCCCCGGGCCGCCGCACGCCAATTTTCGGAGCAGCATTGTAGGATACCAAAACCAGTGCGGCAGTTTACTGGACATCACCTGGGTGCCTGTCGTACATGTTGTGTCAGCCATGGGACACTGGACACAGTCCCATCAACATCTCAACGCGTTCTGCTGCCTTGGGACTATTCGCACAACAGACCGCTACTGACGAGGCCTCCCCCCGCACCACCCGGGACGCCCCACGCTGTTTTTCTGTGCTGCATTGTAGGATCCCAAAACCAGTGCGGCACCCAGGCGACATCACCTGGGTGCCGTCCAGAACTCTGCACGTTGTGCTGCCTTGGGACTATTCGCACAAAAGACAGCTTCTAACCATTGTAGCTTTTTGAGTTGAAAAATGTTTAAATGTTCCGTTCATTATAGTTAAAAGTTAATAAAGTTTTATAATCTTACTTTGTTGGAGTGTTATCTATTTTTTTAAAAACGGGTGAATAGGGCCTTGAATCGGGTTATTGTCATGTGTGGGCTTTGGAAGTGTGCTGCTGCAGGATCGGACATTTCAAACTCAAATGCACGTTCTTTTTCTTACCTTTCCGAAGCATGGAGCGCAATAGCAGGCAGAGAAAGGGTGATGCACGTGTTGAACACTACCTGACCTGGCAAGTTGCTGGCAGTGCCCCCCCGCCCGCTCCTGAAAGAGGGCACACACACACCGCCGCCCCGAGTACTTCACAAATCTTTAAAAGACCATGCGCTTGTTCATGAGGCTTAAATGGTTTATCACCTCTTCTAGAACCCCTGCATCGACCCTCTGACGTTTCCTGGAAAAATTACCATGTAACACAATACCAAGCCCTGTCAGCTGAAACCCCCAAGGAATCGTGGGGCATATTATCAAGGGGGTTTATCTCCGCTTTTTTGGCTTTAAAAGCCATGAAAGCGGAGATAAAATTATCTCCCTATTACCAAGCTGTCGCTAACACCAGTTAGTGACAGCTAAAAGGAGATAGCGACCATCTTGGGCCCCGCTTTGCATGTCAGTGATACTTATCACTAATGACATGCAAAGTGGCGTGCCAAGATGTTAGCGACTGGAAACAGTCCCTAACATCGCTATCTCCTATTACCAACTTTTGGAGATATTCGCGCTAAGCGCGAATATCTCCAAAATCTAACACCTGCCCTGAGCAGTTCTTAGCCATGTTATCCAATGGGAGGTGGATAACATGGTTAAGAGCATTTGCTCGATAATACATGAATATCGCTGACTTTTCTGCGATAATAGCAAGGTTTATCTGCGATAAAAATCGCCGATGTGCGGCGATAATTTTTGTCTCTAAACAAGTTAGAGACAAAAATTATCGCTAGTTGTTCGTAATATGCCCCCGGGTTTTTGCTTGCAGAAATCGGGAGGCGGGAGACTAGCACTGAAATCAGTAGTCACACGCCTGAATCGGGAGGGTTGGCATGTCTGAATTCTCTACAGATGGGGCCATAAACTACATCCGCAGGGGTAGGTGATAGCCTGGGACCAGCCTGGCATCTAAAATGGCTGCCGTGCACGACAAAATTGTGGCATTGGAAAAAAGGCAAGATGGCGCAGCCGCTGGAAGAGATGTATCAACATATATCAGCCTCCTCAGCCACCCTCAGGAAACATAGGGGATTAGGATACGTCTCCCGCACCCCCTTATACCTAGTAATTTAATTAACGAAGCACAAAATGGCGAATTCCCGTTTCGCTACCAGTTTGCGGCCCAGTTCGCGGCCCGTGAAGCGCTTCTACCGTGAAAAATCATTTTTTTTTTATTTTCCCCACGGGACCCTTTAATAACCCCAACAACATTCCTAGGGGGTCAAGAGGGTGATACCTTGCCCCCTTTCATTAAATTCCCCCTTCGTTTTTCACCTCTTCTTCTCTCTCGATCCTACCGAGAGACAAGATGGCGGCCGCTCCGGACTGTCACGCAGCAAAAAAAAAAAAAGCTCACGCACAGCCGCTGGAAGAGATGTATCAACATATATCAGCCTCCTCAGCCACCCTCAGGAAACATAGGGGATTAGGATACGTCTCCCGCACCCCCTTATACCTAGTAATTTAATTAACGAAGCACAAAATGGCGAATTCCCGTTTCGCTACCAGTTTGCGGCCCAGTTCGCGGCCCGTGAAGCGCTTCTACCGTGAAAAATCATTTTTTTTTTTTTTCCCCACGGGACCCTTTAATAACCCCAACAACATTCCTAGGGGGTCAAGAGGGGGATACCTTGCCCCCTTTCATTAAATTCCCCCTTCGTTTTTCACCTCTTCTTCTCTCTCGATCCTACCGAGAGACAAGATGGCGGCCGCTCCGGACTGTTTAGAATGTTGACAGACACCGGAGAGCCAATCAGCTTTCTGCGCGCAAAGTTCCAAAACGCGAAAAGTAAGCGGACCGGATCGCTGCCCGGAGCGCTGTTATAGATATATATCTTGATTTAAACGTTAATTTCTCAAAATCCACTGAAGCACATTAATTGAGACCTAGCAAAGGCACATCGGGCTAACAGTCCCTACAATTTTGCCAAGTTTCGTGCAAATCCATTCAGCCGTTCGAGCTAAAAGTGAGTCCAACCGCCCTATGGAAAAATGAATGGGAAAAACGCGTTTTGGGACCCCCCTTTTTTCTCGGCCCCCCCTTGACGAAACCCCCCCAAATTTTCAGGGGCTGCTCAGAAACAAAATGTGCCATTTTCCTGAAAATGTCAGCCGATTCCGTCCACAAACGCCAAAGTTATTAGACATAGAATTTTCAAAAGTTCCATAGACAAAAAATCCTAACTATATATACCTACTGGCGAGACGCCAGTAGGTAATATATATATATATATATATATATATATATATATATATATATATATATATATATATATATATATATATATATATAAATATAAATATATATATATATATATATATATATATTACCTACTGGCGATAGCCAGTAGGTATATATAGTTAGGATTTTTTCTCTATGGAACTTTTGAAAATTCTATGCCTAATAACTTTGGCGTTTGTGGACGGAATTGGCTGAAATGTTCAGGAAAATGGCACATTTTGTTTCTGAGCAGCTCCTGGAAATTTGGGGGGGGTTCGTCAAGGGGGGGCCGAGAAAAAAGGGGGGTCCCAAAACGCGTTTTTCCCATGTTAATTTCCATAGGGCGGTTGGCCTCACTTTTAGCCCGAACTGCTGAATGGATTTCCACAAAACTTGGCAAAATTGTAGGGACTGTTAGCCCAATGTGCCTTTGCTAGGTCTCAATATATGTGCTTCAGTGGATTTTGAGAAATTAACGTTTAAAACAAGACATATATCTGTAACAGCGCTCCGGGTAGTGCTCCGGTTAGCGAACTTTTCGCGTATCGGAACTTTGCGAAGCGAAGCTGATTGGCTCTCCGGTGTCTGTCAACATTCTAAACAGTCCGGAGCGGCCGCCATCTTGTCTCTCGGTAGGATCGAGAGACAAGAGGAGGCCAAAACAAAGGGGGAAATGAAGGAAAGGGGGCAAGGTAGACCCCTTCTGACCCCCTAGGATTGATGAGGGGGATATTATAGAGCCACGCGGGGCCCCAAAAAAAAAAAAAAAAAAAAATTCAGATTTTTTCGCCGTAGAGACGCGTCTTGGTATGCGAACCGGGCAGCTAACCGGGCAGCTAACCGGGAAGCTAACCGGCAGTGTAACGGGAGTCTGAGGAGTAGCTGATTGGCTGTCAACATTGTAAACAGTCCGGAGCGGCCGCCATCTTGTCTCTCGGTAGGATCGAGAGACAAGAGGAGACCAAAACAAAGGGGGAAATGAAGGAAAGAGGGCAAGGTAGACCCCTTCTGACCCCATAGGATTGATGAGGGGGATATTATAAAGCCACGCGGGGCCCAAAAAAAAAAAAATCCGATTTTTTCGCCGTAGAGACGCGTCTTGGTACGCGAACCGGGCAGCTAACCGGGCAGCTAGCCGGGAAGCTAACCGGCAGTGTAACGGGAGTCTGAGGAGTAGCTGATTGGCTGTCAACATTGTAAACAGTCCGGAGCGGCCGCCATCTTGTCTCTCGGTAGGATCGAGAGACAAGAGGTGGAAAAAAAAAAGGTGTAAATGAATGAAAGGGGTAAGGCAGACCCCTCCTGAACCCCTAGGATTGATGAGGGGGCTATTAAAGTTCCCTGCGGGGCAAAAGAAAAAAAAAATTGCGATTTTTCGCGGTAAAGGTGCTTCCTGGTACGTTAACCGGGCAGCTAACCGGCAGCGTAACGGGAGTCCGACATATTGTGTGTTTTGAACGTTTGTGATATGTGCACGTGTGGATTTTGTCTAATTAAGGTTAAAAATATATATATATATCTTTAAGCGTGTTCTGGCGCGCTTACGTTTTGGGTTTGGTTTGCGCTGCAGAGACGATACGTCACGGTTATGCGATGCATCACGAGGCGTCTCACGGGCTACGTGATACGTCACTTAATAAAGAATATATTTTACAGCTATAGATATTAGCTTTTAAAAAACCAATGAAATTCACAGAAAAAACCATAGGTTATAGACCATATATAGTTAGGAATTTGCATTTACAAAACCTTGAAAATTCACTGAAAAAACCATAGGTTATAGACCATATATAGTTAGGGATTAGCATTTAAAAAACCTTATTTTATTTGCACAAAACCATTGAAATTCCATATATAGTTAGTTGCACTAACTATATATCGCGGACCCGCAATCCACTGCTAATGATGTCACATATTACATCATTCATGACATGGTCAGTGACATCACTGATGACATCACTGATGACATCTCAAATGACATCACTGATGACATCACTGATGACATTACTGATGACAACACCCAGTGACTGTATGTTTCTGTAAAGTTAAAATATGTCTTACATATTGAAGAATGAGTGGATGTATAAGTGTCTGGATGAAGGATTTAGTAGGTGCATGACTGACTGTATGAGAGAATGATTAAATGTGTCTCACTGAGTGTATGGGTTAGTGATTAAAGTGTCTTAATTTGGCAATCATTATTTATGTTGTTCTGTAAACTGCTGCATGTTTAAATCAGTAGCTATATCAGTAACTATATGGGTTATTGAATGGTTGCCCAAGTATTTGTATGGGAGATTGAGTATGTGTGTGGGTGGCTGGGAGGTGTATAACTCCATAGATGTGTGAGCAGTTGATTCCCTAGGTGTATGGGTTCAAAAATGCATGTAGAAACAGCTGTATGGACAGTTGACTGTGTGCATGAGTATATTGGTGAGTGAATGGATATCTCAGTGCTACATGTCAAAGTAAGTACATATGTAAAACACACTCCATGTGAGAGTTGACATATATAAATAACTGAACATAAGAGCCAGTGAATGTTTGAGTGGCTGTATGAATCATTGTGAACTTGTATCAAGGATTGTATAAGAGAGTAAATATGTGTTACTATATGTTTGAATAAGTAAGGTGTGTATAACTGTATAGTTGAGGAAATGGAGATGTGATTGATTCTTTGCATGACTGACTAGGTGTGTGAGTAACTCCATGGATGTGTGACAGTCTGTGAGTGCCTGTTTACACTGAGTGTATCTAAGGTTATATTAGAGTCTGAAGATGTATTATCACATAAATGATATCATCAGCTATGTAATCAGTAATGTCAAATGAGATGTCAGTGATGTCATCAGTGATGTCATTTGAGATGTCATCAGTGATGTCATCAGTGATGTCATTTGAGATGTCATCAGTGATGTCATCAGTGATGTCACTGACCATGTCATGAATGATGTAATATGTGACATCATTAGCAGTGGATTGCGGGTCCGCGATATATAGTTAGTGCAACTAACTATATATGGAATTTCAATGGTTTTGTGCAAATAAAATAAGGTTTTTTAAATGCTAATCCCTAACTATATATGGTCTATAACCTATGGTTTTTTCAGTGAATTTTCAAGGTTTTGTAAATGCAAATTCCTAACTATATATGGTCTATAACCTATGGTTTTTTCTGTGAATATATATATATATATATATATATATATATAGCTAGGATTTTTTTGAATAGGGATTTCTGAAAATTCTATGTTGAATAACTTTGGCGTTGATGGACGGAATTGGCTGAAATTTTCAGGAAAATGGCACATTTTGTTTCTGAGGGTCCCCTGAAAGTTTGGGGGGTTTTGTCAAGCGGGGGGCGAGAAAAAAGGGGGGGTCCCAAAACGTGTTTTTAACATTGAGTTTTCCATAGGGCGGTTGGACTCACTTTTAGCTCGAATGGCTGAATGGATTTCTATGAAACTTGGCAAAATTGTAGAGACTGTTTGCCCGATGTGCCTTTGCTAGGTCTCAAGATATGTGCTCCAGTGGATTTTGAGAAATTAACGTTCAAAAAGTATATATATCTGTGACAGCGTCCCGGTTAGCGCCCCGGTTCGCGTACCAGACGCGTAACAGAACTTCGCGAGGAGAAGCGGATTGGGTCTCCGGTGACTGTCAACATTCTAAACAGTCCGGAGCGGCCGCCATCTTGTCTCTCGGTAGGATCGAGGTGAAATAAAATGAAGGGGGAAATGAATGAAAGGGGGCAAGGTAGACCCCTCCTGACCCCCTAGGATTGATGTGGGGGCTATTAAAGGGCCCCACGGGGCAAAAAAATAAAATAATTTTTTTTTCGATTTTTCGCGGTGGAAACGCTACCTGGTACGCGAACCGGGTAGCTCACCGGTAGTGTAACGGGAGTCCGCCATCTTGTGTTTCGGACGAATTTAGTCACAAGATGGAGGATAAACAATGTTGGGAATGGGTATAAGGGGACACGGGAGACATATCCTGACCCCCTAGGTTTTCTGAGGGTGGCTGAGGAGGCCCATATATGTAAGTAGCGTTCCGGAAAGCATAATGATGCACAAATTAAGACAGTTTAGTCACTAACCCATGCACTCAGTGAGACACATTTAATCACTCACTCATACAGTCAGTCATGCACCTACTAAATCCTTCATCCAGACACTTATACATCCACTCATTCTTCAATATGTAAGACATATTTTAACTTTACAGAAACATACAGTCACTGGATGTTGTCATCAGTGATGTCATTTGAGATGTCATCAGTGATGTCACTGACCATGTCATGAATGATGTAATATGTGACATGATCAGCAGTGGATTGCGGGTGCGCGATATATAGTTAGTGCAACTAACTATATATGCGAATGTCAATGGTTTTGTGTGAGTAAAATAAGGATTTGTAAATGCTAATTCCTAACTATATATGGTCTATAACCTATGGTTTTTTCAGTGAATATATATATATATATATATATATATATACATTCACTGAAAAAACCAGAGGTTTCACACCAGTTATAGTTACCTGGAAATTTTACCGACATAAAACCATTGAAATTCCCACGTTATAGTTAGTTGGACTCACTATAACTTGCGCGTGCAATGCACTGCTGATGACGTCACATATTACATCACTCATGACATGGTCAGTGACATCACTGATGACATCACTGATGACACCATCCAGGGAATGTGAGTCTTTCTGAAAAATAAATATTAGTAGGTAATGTTTAAATATTTAAATATATTTATTAGTGTTTCACTTTGTGTATAAGTGGCTGCATTGGTTGGTGAGTAACCACATGTGTATGTATATGAGTTATTAGATGTTTTTTTAGTATCAGTATGAGTGTCTGTATTGTTTAGTGTGGGTATTTTTTACAACATTGATGCATGAGTGACTGACTCTGTTTGTATGTATTTTGAAGACTGCATATGTGCAGGACTATATGGTTCAATAGTGTGTATATGTGTATGTTAGTGAGTGAATGACTGTCTCACTAGTGTCTTTATCAGTAACTACACATGTTTTAATCTCGAATATGTGAATATTGATGCATATAAGTGAGTATATGTGAGAGTAAGAGATTGTAAGAGTTCCTGTTTAAATAAGTATATGTTTCTATAAGTGATTGTTTAAGAGAATAAATATGTGTAAATTTCCATAGAAGTAAGGTGGTAGTGTGTGTACAGCTCTATATGCAAATAAATGGATGTTCAATAGTTTAGTTGCATGTGTTAGTATGTGTGTGAGTAACTATTTTTGAATATGTGTTTCAAGAGTTACATTACAGTGAAAGGAGGTCTGTCACTCTGTCACAAGGATGGTGTCATCAGTGATGTCATGAGTGATGTCACTGACCATGTCATGAGTGATGTAATATGTGACGTCATCAGCAGTGCATTGCACGCGCAAGTTATAGTGAGTCCAACTAACTATAACGTGGGAATTTCAATGGTTTTATGTCAGTAAAATTTCCAGCTAATTATAACTGGTGTGAAACCTCTGTTTTTTTCCGTGAATTTAATAGGTTTTTTAAATGCTAATACCTAACTATAACTAGTGTGAAACCTATGGTTTTTTCAGTGAATTTCAAAGGTTTTTTAATAGCAAATCTCTATAGGTATGAAAAGTATTATTTTTTATAACGAATTTTATATTGAATAATTATGTAATAATATTTTTTATATATATATATTTTTATTTTTTTGCCCTGGAGCGCTCCCGGTGCGCGCCCCGGTGAGCGCACCGGAAAGCGCAGTTTATCGGCGCGCCCCTGGGCGCGCACCTGTGAGCGTCCCGTTAGTGCTCTTGCCGCGAATGAAAACAACATCGTGACGTTTCACGCAGTCGCGTGATGCGTCATATGACGGACTGCGTAAGCGCACCCGGAAGCACGCGATCGCTTACGATCGCGCAACGTCTCAACGCGCTTACGCGGCGCGCTAACGCGGCGCGCCTACGGGCGCGGCCAGGGGCACGTAGCGTAAGCGCGTCAGGTCATGTGATCTGAAAATAACACTTTTCATTGGTGCAGATTAGTTTTGGTTTCCAAATGATGAAAGCCTGGGTCATGTGACTTCAAAATAACACTTTTCATTGGTCCAGAACAGTTTTTTTTCCAAATGATGAAAGCCCCCACCTTTTTTCCTTATTCTGAGTTTGTCTTTTGACTGAGGAAGACCTTTTTGGAGTTCTATCTCTACTATTTACTAGTTTGAAATGGCTACATTAGCAGCAGCAACTGGAGGATCTGCCCCACCACCACCACCACCATCTAAAAGACCACCAGAAGATTACATTGGTGGTCAAGAGGATGAGGAGGAGAATGATGAAGAGGAGGAACAGAGAGGGGAATACCTGCCTGAAAATAAACAGCCCTACCAACCAAAATCGCACTTTATTTGGGAGTTCTTCAAAATCCCAAGGGGTTTTTAAAAAAGTCAACGCTGCAAAGGTGACTTGTTTAATTTGTGGAGCTGAGTTGTCCAGGGGGAACCCTAACAAAAAGTATTCCTTCGGGAATCATACAAGGATTCGCCACATGATGCGTTTGCATCCAAACAATTATTCTAATGCAGAGTTCAGGGACCTCTGCAGTAAGCTTCCCCCTTCAACGAATAGACCCTCAACATCAAAACAACCCACTCCATCGGGTCCGGGGGCAAGAGACACATTGGCTACTATTCAACCGAAGTTTGCCGATTACAAAATCGTGTGCAAATATTGTAACAAGACACTTTGCTATGGTGAGCAAAGTATTGAACTTATCATGGTTGCTGGTGATAACCATAAGTGTCCAAGAAAACCCTAAATGTTCCTGATTTTTTTTTTTGCTCCAGTTGAGCCATTTACAATTCCCTGTTTTTTGTTTCTCCCCTTAAAAAATACAAAAAAATATAAAAGTGTTCAGAAAAGCCAAAAAATTAAAAAAATGTTCACAAAAACAATAAAAAAATAAAACAACAAAAAGAAGAAAAAAACAGTTCTTTTTAGAACTACCTCCAATTTATAAAAAAATCCTACATTTTTTGAAAACTGTCATTCTTTTTTCCCTATGGTACGCTCCCCGGTACGCTCCCCGGAGCATGTACCGGGCGCTCCCCCCGCGCAAATCGAAAAAAAATATATATATTTTGCCCCGCGGGGCCCTTTTATGGCCCCCACATCAAACCTAGGGGGTCAAGGGGGGTTTACTCTGCCCCCTATGGTCATTTCTCCCTTTGTTTTTTCCACCTCTTGTGTCTCGATTTTACCGAGACAAAAGATGGCGGCCGCTCCGGACTGTTTAGAATGTTTACAGACACCCGAGAGCCAATCAGCTTTCCGCGCGCAAGTCGCGTAGCACGCCCGGTGCGCTCCCCGGTGCGAGTACCGGGGCGCTGCCATAGATATATATATATTTTTGAACCTAAATTTCTCAAAATCCACTGGAGCACATATCTTGAGACATAGCAAAGGCACATCGGACTACCAGTCCCTACAATTTTGCCAAGTTTGGCGGAAATCCATTCAGCCGTTCGGGCTAAAAGTGAGGTCGATTAATTTAACATGGGGAAAACATGTTTTTGGACCCCCCTTTTATCTCGGCCCCCGCTTGACAAATCCCCCCCAAACTTTCAGGGAAGGACTGGGGCGCCGCAAGGCCATTTTGAGGAAATTTTCAGGCAGATCCATCACCCGGCGCCAAAGTTATTCCAAATAGAATTTTGAGATTTAACATTGAAAAAAATCCTAACTATAACTACCTACTGGCGACCGCCAGTAGGTAATATATATATATATATATATATATATATATATATATATACCGATCTGTATTAAAGATTGAGTGGATATATAACTGTCTGGATGGAGGATTTATTAGCTGTCTGACTGCCTGTTTAAGTGAGTAATTAAAAGTGTCTCACTTAATACATGGATTAGTCACTAAACTATGTGAATGTGTGCATCACTGTCTCTGTTGTTGTAAAACATGCTGCATCAGTTCGTGACCAACAACATGAGTGTGTATATTACTTATTGATTAGTTGGGTGAGTATTTGTATGGGAAACTGTGTTTGTGGGTGGTTGGATGGGGTGTATAACTCTACATATGATGTGTGAATGGTTGATCGACTAGCTGTATAGTTTTAAGAGTGCACATGGAAACAGTTGTGTGACTGAGTGTATTTATTTGTGTGTTGGTGAGCGAATATATGTTTTAGTTGTACATCTTCAACGAAGTAAAAAAATAAAAGGCAGTGTATTTGAGAGTTGGTGTATATAAATAAGTAAGAGTCAGTGATTGTGAGAGTAACTATATGAATGAGTGTATAATTGTAATGGTGATTTTTTAACATATGAACTGTGAGTTACTATGTGTTTGAATAAATGAGGTGTTGTTGGATAATTGTGTAAGTGAGTAAATGTAAGTGTGATTAATTTTTTTCATGAGTGAGTAGGATGACTGCTTAACCAACTAAGATGCCGGCTGATGTGTGAATATCTATATATGTGTATAAGTGCATTCTGATATTGTTCTATTAATTAGTGACTGCATGTATAAATGATTCTGTTGTTGAATGGGTAGTTGTGTGTGTAAGCTTAGGAATCAGTGAGCGGGTATGTAGTAACTGGTATTGGTGTGTCAATGGTTTCAAATATAGTACTCTATTTTACAGCAGTGAGTGATGAAAGGTTATACTAGTGTATAATGAGGTGTATTAGATCATCACGTGGATGATGTCATCAGTGATGTCATCAGTGATGTAATTTGAGATGTCATCTTTGATGTCTTCAGTGTTGTCACTGACCATGTCATGAATGATGCAATATGTGACATCATCAGCAGTACAATGTGGGTGTGCGAGTTATAGTTAGCAGAACTAACTACAACAGAGGAATTTCTATGGTTTTGTACGAATGAAATGGCCAGCTAATCAATCAATCAATCAAAGGCATTTATAGAGCACACCACTTACCCGTAGGGTCTCAGGGCGCTTGGGGGGGGGGGTGCCGTTACTGCTCGAACAGCCAGGTCTTGAGCTTCTTCCTGAAGGAGAGGTGGTCTTGGGTCAGGCGCAGGTCGGTCGGGAGGGAGTTCCAGGTCTTGGCGGCCAGGTAGGAGAAGGACCTTCCTCCTGTTGTCGCTCTACGGATGCGTGGGACGGCGGCGAGGGCGTGGCTGGTTGATCGGAGGTGGCGTTTGGGAGCGTAGAAGTTGATTCGGTTGTTGAGGTAGCTCGGGCCTTGATCATGAAGGGCTTTGTGTGCGTGGGTGAGGAGACGGAAGGTGATTCTTTTGTTGACGGGGAGCCAATGCAGGTCTTTCAGGTGTCCGGAGATGTGGCTGTCGTGGGATGTCGAGGATGAGTCTGGCTGAGGCGTTCTGGATACGCTGAAGTCTCTTCTGGAGCTTGGCGGTGGTTCCGGCGTAGAGGGCGTTGCCGTAGTCCAGGCGGCTGGTGACGAGGGCCTGGGTGACGGTCTTCCTGGTCTCCGTGGGGATCCACCAGAAGATCTTCCGTAGCATGCGCAGGGTGTTGAAGCACGCCGAGGAGACGGCGTTGACTTGCTTGGTCATGGAGAGGGAGGAGTCCAGGATGAAGCCCAGGTTGCGTGCGTGGGTAGTCGGTTTGGGTGCGTTGCCCAGGGCGGGGGGCACCAGGAGTCGTCCCAGGCGGTGGGCGTGGAGCCCAGGATGAGGACCTCCGTCTTGTCTGAGTTCAGTTTCAGGCGGCTGGTCGTCATCCACTCGGCTACCTCCTTCATCCCTTCGTGCAGGTTGGCTCTGGCGGCGGCGGGGTCGCTGGTCAGGGAGAGGATCAGCTGGGTGTCGTCGGCGTAGGAGATTATGTTGAGGTTGTGTTGGCGTGCGATGGCCGCGAGGGGGCTCATGTAGACGTTGAAGAGGGTAGGGCTCAGCGAGGATCCTTGAGGGACGCCGCAGATGACTTCGGTGGCTTCTGACTTGTACGGTGGTAGGCGGACTCTCTGTGTTCTTCCGTCGAGGAAGGAGACGATCCATTCCAGTGCCTTCTCCTGGATTCCGGCGTTGCTGAGGCGTTGCACTAGGGTGCGGTGGCAGACAGTGTCGAAGGCCGCGGAGAGGTCTAGGAGGATGAGGGCCGCTGTTTCTCCGTTGTCCATCAGGGCTCGAATGTCGTCGGTGGCGGCGATGAGGGCGGTTTCGGTGCTGTGGTTGGTTCGGAAGCCGGACTGCGAGGGGTCGAGGGATCCGTTCGTCTCGAGGAAGGCGGCCAGCTGTTTGTTGACGGTCTTCTCAATGACTTTGGCTGGAAACGGGAGGAGCGAGATAGGGCGGTACTTCTTGAGTTCGGTGGGGTCTGCTGTAGGTTTCTTGAGAAGAGCGCTGAGTTCGGCGTGCTCCCAGCTCTCGGGGAAGGTGGCGGTGTCGAAGGAGGTGTTAATGATGTCCCGCAGGTGGGGTGCGATGACAGCGTCTGCCTTGTTGAAGACGTGGTGAGGGCAGGGGTCGGTCGGAGATCCGGAGTGGACGGAGTTCATCAAGCGGACGGTGTCTTCGGTGCTGATCGGGGTCCAGGCTCGGAGTGCGGCGGTGGGCGGCGTAGCTGTGGTTGTGGCGTGCGGCGGTTGGGTGCTGAAGCTGTTTTGTATGTCCGCGATCTTGTTGTGGAAGTAGGAGGCGAGGGAGTTGCAGAGATCTTGCGAGGGGGTGATGTCGTTGTTTCCGGCGTTGGGGTTGGAGAGCTCTTTGACGATGTTGAAGAGTTCCTTGCAGTTGTGTGCGTTGTTGTCCAGCCGGTCCTTGAAAGCAGTTTTCTTGGCGGTTTGGATCAGTTGGTGGTGTTTCCGGGTGGCGAGTTTGAGGGTGGTCTTGTTGTCTGGTGTGAGTTCCTTTCTCCAGGCTTTCTCGAGGGCTCGGCAGCTCTTCTTGGAGCACTTGAGTTCGTCGGTGAACCATGGGGCTTTCTTGCTGCCGGGTCTGCTGGGCGGGGTCCTCAGAGGGGCGAGTTCGTCCGCGCAGTTGCTGATCCACTTCGTGAGGTTGTCGGCAGCCTGGATGGGGTTCCCTGAGCTGGCAGGAGGGTGCTGGCTCAGGGAAGCGGCGAGCTGGTCGGCTGTGATCTTGTTCCAGCTTCTACGGGCAACCTATTGCTGGTGGTGATGGATCGTCGTTCTTTTGAAGGTGAAGTGTACGCAGCTGTGGTCCGTCCAGTGGAGTTCTGTGGCGTGGCTGAAGGCGATGTCTTTGCTGGATAAGAAGATGGCGTCGAGTGTGTGTCCGGCGAGGTGGGTGGGGGTGCTCACCAGTTGCTTCAGTCCCAGGTTGGCGAGGTTGTCGAGCAGGGTGCTGGTGTTGCGGTCGTTGTTGTTCTCCAGGTGGAAGTTGAGGTCCCCCAGGAGGATGTAGTCCGCGGAGGGGAGGGCATGCGGGCTGACAAAGTCGGCGATGTCTTCGCTGAATTGAGTGCGTGGTCCCGGGGGTCGGTAGATCAGGGTGCCTCTGAGGGTGGTCTTCGGGTCGGAGTGGATCTGGAAGTGCAGGTGTTCGGCGGTGGTTAGGGTGTTGTCGGTGCTGGTCGTGATACGGATAGTGTTCCTGTGGATGATGGCGATGCCTCCTCCCATCTGGTTGGCGGTGCGGTCCCTCCGGGTGATCTTGTATCCCTCTGGGATGGCGATGGCGATGTCGGGCGCTGAAGAGGCGTTCATCCAGGTCTCCGTGAAGAAGGCAACGTCAGGGGCTGTGGCGTCTAGGAGGTTCCAGAGTTCGACGGCGTGTCTGTGGACGGAGCGGGTGTTGAGCAGGATGCACTTGAGGTGTTTGCTGCTGGTGTTCGGCTTGGCAGGTGCTGGTGCCGGGCAGGTCCGGATGCAGGTGAACTTGCAGGCGTGGCAGCTGAAGGGTCCGTGGGTGCGTCGTGGGGTGGCTCGGTAGCATCCAGGGATTCGGCCGGTGTTGAGTGCGATGAGGGTGGCGGCGGTGTACGTCAGGCGGGTCGGCCGGGGTCCTCGAGGGCCAGGGGTCCTGGCACTGGGCGCAGTCCAGGCGCGGACGTGCGTAGACGGGCTTACCTTTGGCGCGCCTTCGGCGCACAATCGGCGCGCCCGCTGCACGTTCGCACGGTCGCCATATATGGCGAAGTGCGCGGGGGGGCGGAGCAACTGGGAGGCGGGAGCGGGGAGGGTACAGAAGGCAAAAAAGGGCGGGGCTAGCGGCGGTGGCGGGAAGCGGGGAGGGGGGACGAACGGCGGCAAAAAGGAAGGAAAATACAGTAACAGTAATACAGGCAATCCAAATTGACAAGATGACAAAAAACAATCTCAAAGCAGCAAAACAGTAGGGGCAGGTCAGCCGAGCATGGACCACGCCGCTCGGGGGCAGGGGGCGTGGTCTCGCGGCGTGAGCGAGGCAGTCAGGCAAGGGAAGGCACACGCAGCAGCTGGTGGCCGTGCGGCGCGGGGGTGTCCTAGAACTAGGTCACACTCACCTGCGTCGCACGGTCGCCATATATGGCCAAGTGCGCGGGGGGGCGGAGCAGCTGGGAGGCGGGAGCGGGGAGGGTACAGAAGGCAAAAAGGGGCGGGGCTAGCGGCGGTGGCGGGAAGCGGGGAGGGGGGACGAACGGCGGCAAAAAGGAAGGAAAATACAGTAACAGTAATACAGGCAATCCAAATTGACAAGATGACAAAAAACAATCTCAAAGCAGCAAAACAGTAGGGGCAGGTCAGCCGAGCACGGACCACGCCGCTCGGGGGCAGGGGGCGTGGTCTCGCGGCGTGAGCGAGGCAGTCAGGCAAGGGAAGGCACACGCAGCAGCTGGTGGCCGTGCGGCGCGGGGGTGTCCTAGAACTATAACACCCCTAAAACCTATGTTTTTTTCAGTGAATTTCAAAGCTTTTTCAAATGCTAATTTCTA
>NW_028247273.1:0-19600 GCF_964263255.1 Lissotriton vulgaris | reverse complement strand
GGAGGGTGGAGGTGGAGTTGGAGGGTGGAGTTGGAGGGTGGAGTTGGAGGGTGGAGTTGGAGTGTGGAGTTAAAGGGTGGAGTTGGATTTGAAGGGTGGAGTTGGAGGGTGGAGTTGGAGGGTGGAGTTGGAGTTGGAGGGTGGAGTTGAGACTCGAAGGGTCCTCGGGGAAGGGAGAGAAGGGAGATGTTGCCTAAAAGAAAAAAAACAGACAAAATGACCCTGATACTTTGGGTCCACTCCAGTTAAGAATGTTGCTTATTTGCTATAAATGTGTCCTTTTCACATCCAAATATGTAATTGCAGTGTATTTCAATGTAAAGTGTTTCCTACGAGGCCAACGATCCAGGGAGCATATTTGTATTTCAAAATATATAGGAGTTTGCCTTTTCAATGAAAGCATGCATACACTTTCTCCACCATGAAGCTCATCGCAACCTGTAAACTAATGAATAGCACTTCTACTAAGGCTGCATTTTCAGAATATCAAAACCACATGTGGAACATAGTTTACTGACTCAATTGCATTCCTTCCCACTGGCATTGTTTGCCGCGATTTAGAGGCTGTGTAACAGAACCCATTAATGGAGGAGGGTGTGCGTACTTTGGCCTTAGGCGGCCATTTGTGAATAAGATAAACACATCGCATTGTCGCAGCCCCGTGTCCTGATCAAGGACTTAGGAGAGGTGAAAACACACATTAGGCTCTACAGTTAAAAGACTTTGCACTCAAGCAAGTTCATTCTGCTGCATAACGTTTCCAGCACGCCGGCTGTGAAAAAAAAGGTTTTAAAGAAGGTAATTGGAGTTGGAGTTGGAGGGTGGAGTAACCCTGGGCGTAGTGTGCGGAGTGGGGCTAAGCGGAACTACTCGAAGTGGGCACAAAACTACGCACACCCGTGCACTCCGCGTAGCCCCACTACGCGCCGCCCGCCTCCCTCCCGCCCTCCCTAAATACGGGCGCCCGCGCATGCGCATTAGTATTCGAAATGGCGGCGCGAATCCAGGGACGGCGAGAGGGAGCCCCGGGGACGCGGCAGACAAGGTAAGTGTTTTTTGTTCAAATCTGTTTTTATTGTGAACACAGCGATAAGCCTACAACCCCGTGTAGGGGCCGGCCGCGCAGTAAAGAATTGGAAGGCGTAAGTAACCAGGGGAGGTTGAAGCATTAACAGAGCGCCCTGCCTACAACCCCCAGAAGGGGCCGGCCGCGTGGCTTAGGGGCAGTGATGGCTGAAGGCGATCATGTGCTGGTGTTGTATCGCTGTGCGGGGGAGGCGCGTATGGGAGTAAGAGCAGTAGTGTCACGTTTTCCAAAGGCCCAACGGGGCCCAAACTACCCCGTAGTGGGGTGGAAGCCAGAGTGGCAAGTAGGAAAGGAGAAAAAGTCGGAAGAAGAGTGAGCAGTAGCGAGATGAAGAGGGGGGCCCGGGGGGGAGGACTGCAGTCGCCGGCCGGGGGTTAGAAGACGCAAACTGGTGAGCGGAGTGTCAGAGCGCAACAGCGCCTGCCTTGAGGGAAACAGCTAAGGGTCTAGTCTGCTTGGGTCAGCAGGGATGAGGGCGTCCTCAAATAACTGCAGAGCGCGAAGCCTGGGGGGCATGTGGCGGGCATAGCTGATGGAGCACAGATGGCGCACAAGGGGTTCCCACACTGCCTTGAAGCGTACCCCCCTCGATTGTATCCGCGCCGTGAGCAGCTCCATAGTCAGGACCTGCCAGAGGCGCACAAACCAGGAGGCTATCGGCGGTGCCTCAGCCCGCTTCCAATACAGAGCAATGAGTTGCTTAGCAGCGCCTAGCATGTGAAGGGTGAGGATCCAGTCGCTGCGCGTGAGGGCCCTAAGTGTAGGGGGTCGAATGCCCAGCAGGAGCGTGCAAACCTCTTCAGGTAGGGGAAAACCCAACACCTTCTTAATGTGACTGAGGACCTCCTTCCAAAAGACGGCTAGGGTAGGGCATGACCACCAGATGTGTACGAAGTCGCCAGTCGCAGTGCCACATCTCCAGCACAGCGGCGAGGAAGTAGGGAACATTTTGCTGAGTCTTAGAGGGGTATAATACCATTGCGTTAGCATCTTGTATGCGTTTTCCCTCTGCGGGATGCTGCGATAGGTTTTAGGGATGTCAGTCCATAGCCGGGCCCACTGAGAAGGTGTGATATCGGCGCCGGTCGCCGACTGCCATTGCCTCTGGTAGGGATGTGCAGGCGGAGCGGTGGGGTGTTGCAGGATGTTGTAGATCTGGGAGATAAGCCGTTTCAGCCCCCCGAGGGAGCGCGCCAATTTCTCGAATGGTGTGTATGCCCTGGTAGGGATGCACAGGCGGAGCGGTGGGGTGTTGCAGGATGTTGTAGATCTGGGAGATAAGCCGTTTCAGCCCCCCGAGGGAGCGCGCCAATTTCTCGAATGGTGTGTATGCCCTGGTGGCAGCCTGATACATATCGTCCCCCATAGTCCAATGGCGCAGTTGGGCATACTGTAGGCTGGCGGTCGAGGGGAGGCCAAATTCTTCCCTGCAGTCTGGCCATGATTTAGGTGCCCCTCCAAGAAAGAGGTCCCCTACAACTCTGCAGTCCCCTTGTGTCCATCTCTCAAAAGCTCGGGTCCGGGCCGCAGGGGGAAAGTGCGGGTTACCTGCAACGGGGGTGTGCGGAGAGGGGAACGTGGTTAGGCCCTTGGACACCGCCACTCCCATATGTCCCATATGTCAAGAACTGTTCTTGTTGGGACCGCTATGTACGCACTTCTGGAGCGCGCCACACGCGGTAACCAAGGCAGGTCCCATATGGTGCGTCCCGTGACCACCCGGTCCATGTGGAACCAGTGCTTGTCGCTTTCGCGTGCACCCCATTCTATTACGAATCGAAGGTGCGCCGCCCAGTAGTAGTGGAGGAGATTCGGGCAGGCGAGTCCGCCCCTGTCTCTCGGTTCCATCAGTACTTTCTGCGAAAAACGGGGCCGCTTACCACCCCAGATGAAGGACGTGAGGTCGCGTTGGAGACTCCTAATGCAGTGGAGCGGGATCGGGGTGGGTAGGCACTGGAAAACATATAGAATACGGGGGAGGATCGACATCTTGACCGCGTTGAGCCGCCCTAGCCAGGAAATCATCAAGGGCTTCCATTTCCGCAGGTCCGCCAGGACTTCCTTGCGGCAAGATGCCCAGTTCCGTGTGGACCACGAATCCAGGTGGGGCGTTAGGTCCAGACCCAGGTATTTAATGTGGTCCTCCGCCCAGCGGTAGGGCGTAACCCCTTTCAGGAAGTTGACCTCCTCCTCGGGGACGGTGAGGTTAAGCGCCCAAGATTTGGTGTGATTAATCTTAAGGCCGGACGCTTGTTCAAACAGTGAGAGGGCTCTGTGCACCGCCGGGAGGGAGTCCCGAGGGCGCGTAAGAGTAAGAATCAGGTCGTCCGCAAACAGCGCTACTTTGTTGGTGCGTCCCCCGTGGGGGATTCCATGAATGTCAGGAGTGCGCCTAATCAGCTCCGCCAGCGGCTCCACCGCTAGGGCGAACAGGAGCGGCGAGAGCGGGCATCCCTGCCTCGTGCCCCTGTGAATCGAGAGCGGCAATGTCAGCTGGCCGTTGACCCGAATTCTGGCTTGTGGTCCGAGATAGGGGGCCATGCACCTAGAGATCATGTTAGGGCCGAGACCCAATTTCTGGAGGACCGCCCGCAAGAAGGTCCAGTCGACCCGGTCGAAGGCCTTTTCTGCGTCTAGCGAGAGGAGGCAAGCCGGTATATCCCAATGCTGTACCTTCCCCACTAGGTGTGCCAGTCTGCGAACGTTATCTGCCCCCTGACGATCCCGAATAAATCCCACCTGGTCCGGGTTTACTAGTCCCGGCATGTACGGGTCCAGCCGTTTGGCCAGGATCTTGGTGTAGATCTTGAGATCAGTATTCAGGAGGGCGATGGGGCGATAAGAGGCACACAAGCCGGGGTCTTTCCCAGGCTTGGGGATCAAGGCAATCTCCGCCAGGCCCATATCGGGAGACGGTCCAGTGGTGTCAGAGAAGGAGCCGTATAGTCGCAGTAGGTGCGGGCGGAGCTGGGTCAAGAATAGGCGATAGAAGGCCAACGGTAGGCCGTCCGGTCCCGGGGTTTTCCCAGTGGGGAGGTCCTTGACAGCCTCTGTTATTTCCTCCTCCTGCAGGGGACCCTCTAGCATAGCTGCACACGCCGGGGACAGCGGAGACCCCTCAAAATCCGCAAGAACGGCCTCCCGTGCTTCCGCAGAGGTAGGCTCCTCTGCATATAGGGAAGAGTAGTAGGTGACGAAGGCGTCCTGCTTGGCTTTCTCAGAGGTGGCGCAGGTGCCATCTTGCCACTTGATGTTGGCGATGTGGGCCCTGGCTGCACGCGCTCGCAGCCTGCCAGCCAGAAGGCGGCCAACTTTGTCCCCGCCCTCATAGTAGCGTTGTTTGAGCGCCAGCAGGGAGTGTTCTGCCTTGTTGGTGCGCAGAGTGCGGAGTTGCCCCCTGAGGTTGGCGAGCGTTCTCTTGGACGCCCGCGAAGGGGAGTCCCGGTCCCAAGCCTCCTCTAGTTTGATTTCACTAGCCAGGTCGGTTTCCACCTTGAACGCCTCCCTCCTCCGCGCCACCGCCAGGGAGGTAATGTGGCCCCGAATGGTGGCCTTAAAGGCATCCCAGACCGTATGGAAGGGCATGTCAGGGGTGTCGTTAACCACGAAATACGAGTCTATGGCGTCACGAATGCTGGCAACGTCCTCCGGGTCCCGAAGGACACTCGGCAGGAGCACCCATCTGCGCTCACGAGTGGCATGGGCCAGGGGGTCTTGTAGCAAAAGTTCCACATGGGCGTGGTCCGATAGGGAAATGTCGGATATAGCTGCAGCTAAGGAATCTCGGGCCAGTTCAAGGGAGGTGAAGAGATAGTCAATACGGGAGTATGTCCTATGGGAGTGTGAATAAAAGGAGTAGTCCCGGGTCCCCGGGTTGTGGTAGCGCCACACATCCACGAGTCCCAGGTCTGTAAGCTGCGTTCTAAGGGTAGAGGACATTGCCCCCATGCCATTAAAGGAGGCTCCCGCTCGATCCAACTCAGGGTCCCACACTAGATTGAAGTCTTCGCCCAGGATCACATTAGGGTCGCCTGACGGGAACTGGTCCCGCAGGAGTGCCTGGAGGTATTTGTCCTGCGACTGGTTGGGCGCATATACACATCCCAGGGTGAGTTGCGCACACCCCATCCGCACCGTAGCTCGGAGGAAACGCCCGTCAGCACTCTTGAAGGGTTTCGTGGGTCCCCGTCTAAAGCCAGCCCTGCAGAGGATTGCCACCCCCGCCGTCTTGGTGTTAGAGGAAGCCCAGAACTGCGTGGGGTATCTAGGGTGCGCCATGCGCCTGGTATCCCCCTTCAGAAGGTGTGTCTCCTGGAGGAGGATAATGTCAGGGGAGTGATGCAAGAGATAGCGCCATATCTGGTTCCGCTTGTTGGGGGAGTTGAGCCCTTTGACATTGAGTGATAGGACCTTCAAGGGCGCAGGGATGTTCGCAGTCATCGCACTAAGGGGGGACGGCGCTGCGCAAGAACCAATGAAGCAATCCCCCCCGCAAACAGAGCAGCAGCAGTCTCACCTCGCTTCCAGCATGCCAACCCCCGTAGGTCCCACCATACCACCCCTCCGCAAGCGCGGGGAGAGAACAGGAAGAGAAGGCAGCGCGAGAGAAAAGTAGGAAGAAAAGAGAGAGAAGGAAGATAAAGGGTGTAGAGAAGAAGCACAACCAAAACAGGCCAACAGGGCCATTGTTCATTGTCCCAGGTACCGGACATCCTCTACCCGAGGGTTCGGATGAACACAGGAATGTCACTTCCTACGGGACAAAGGGAGGGAGCGGGGGTCTGAGTGAGTGAAATGGAGTCCGGTCGTCTCGCAGCCCGTCCACCCCGCTGTCACAAGGAAGTCCGGGGGTGCGTCGAGCCGGGGGATCCTCAGGTCTGGGCCAATCGCCAAGAGGGCACCGAAGCTCGGCATCGTGGAGTAGGGCCCGATAGGGGTGAGACCCATTGTCTGTTCCTCCTGTCCCCCTTAGGGGGGGAGAGTCATGGGGGGCAGCCCTTTAGAGAGGAGGGGGGTCCCAGCTCCAAGAATAGCAGGGTCAGGCCGCCGAGGCGTGGTAGGACAGGTCCAATCGGCCAGGTGGTGAGGGCATGCTCAGGGCAGCAGGGGTCTCTCTAAACAAGTTCAGATGTTGTCTGGAGTTGAGGGGCGGTCCCCTCCTTCAGTGCCGGAGACAAGAAGCTGGGAGGCCTGATCCTCACGATCGCCCTCAAGGGAGCGAATGTGAGCGATAATGTCTTGCTTGGTCTGTGAGGCGGAGAGGCTGTCCACTGGGGGGGTCCGGCGACGTTTGTGCACAGTGGACCAGTCTGGGCGCGGAGGGGCCTTCTCCGGGTGATGAGAGCGGGATGGGCTGTGATCCGGGGATCCCGGCATATCAAGCAATTGCGCCGCTTCTCGGTAGGATCGGAGGGACTGTCTCTTACCTTCCCACCGAAAGATGAGGGCAAAGGGTTGACCCCACTGATAGGAAACGTTGAGGGCCCGGAGTCTCTCCGTAATTGGGCAGAAGACCTTCCTCCTGTGGAGCGTGGTGGGAGCCAAGTCTTGGAAGATCTGGATCTTATGGCCTTCGTACCGCAGGTCCGGGTGGTCTCTAGCCGCCTTAAGTATGGCCTCCTTCTCCGTGAAGTAGTGGAGCCTGGTGACAATGTCGGGCAGGAGGCCCGCCTTGCTCCCCGCCCCAAAGACACGATGTGCGCGATCAAGGCGCGGTGGAGGGGCGTCCTCCTCGCCCCACACCGCGTGCAGGAGTAGGGCTACGTAGGCCATGGTATTAGTCCCCTCTTCTCCGAGTGGCACACCCCGTATGCGGAGGTTGTTGCGTCGTCCCCTGTTTTCCAGGTCCTCCTGCTTGATCTGGAGCTGGATATGTTGCTCTTCCAGGGTCGCCACCCTCTGCCAGATCTGCTCCATGTCTTCGGTTCGGGAGTCAACTGTCTTCTCCAGGCCGTCAACCCGGTCGCCGAGGTCGGTGACTTCCTTGCGCAACTCTTTGACGCATGAGTGAACCTCCGTCCTGAGGGACCCGATTTCGGACTTTAAGTCCGCCATGAAGGAGGTCATGAATGCCTGAGTCACTGGGGGGGAGTCGGCAGGCGGTAGGGGTTTCCCCCCTGTTGCTGAGGGGCCTCCGGAAGATGGCGGCGAGCCCGCCTTGCCCCACATGGAAGCCACTGACGCCCCTCTGGTCGCCGCCGTTGGGGGGTCCGGCTTGTTCCCCTTGCCACGAGTCATGGTCCGCTCTGGGCGTCGGAGGATAGTGGGGGGGGGGGCAAGCTGTCGCGCACAGCCCCCGGCCCGCGGTAGAGGAGAGACAGAGGGGGGTCTCACAGGTGTCCCGGTGGGCCAGCAACCCAGGGTCCACGATCAGGGGCTCTAGGCCTCAAGGCAGGAGATGGCAGGGTGTAGCAGGATCTCCGCAATCCTGAAGCCGGACTGGCCTGATGTCAGCCTGCAAAGAATGCCAGGGCAGCAGGGGTCCGACGCGCAGGGGGGCTGCGTGGGCGAGTGAAATGGCCCCACCGGGGAGGCAAGGCGGTAAGTAGGCAGAGGGAGTGGTGGAGGTCTCTTGCCAGCAGTCTTCCCGCGGTGGCCAAAGTTCGGGTCCCACGGGCTGAGGGCCTCCGGTGTCTAAGGTAAGTGTTTTTAAAAGCTTTCAAATCTTTTATTGAAGTATTTAGGGAGGGCGGGAGGGAGGCGGGTGGCGGCCGGCTATGCACCGTCTGCGGAGCGCGCCTAGTGCCGCCTGGCTACGCCCGCTACGAAAAATGCGTAGGAGACGGCACTACGCGCACTCCGTGCACGGAGCGTAGCTGGCTGCCCACTCTTAGGGTGGAGTTGGAGGGTGGAATTGGAGGGTGGAGTAGGAGGGTGGAGTTGGAGTTGGAAGGTGGGGTTGGAGGGTGGAGTTGGAAGGTGGATTTGGAGGGTGGAGTTGGAGGGTGGAGTTGAAGTTGGAGGGTGTAGTTGAAGGGGGGAGTTGGAGGGTGGAGTTGGAGGGTGGAGTTGGAGTTGGAGGGTGGAGTTGGAGGGTGGAGTCGGAAGTTGGAGGGTGGAGTTGGAAGTTGGAGGGTGGAGTTGGAGGGTGGAGTTGGAGTTGGAGGGTGGAGTTGGAGTTGGAGGGTGGAGTTGGAGGGTGGAGTTGGAGGGTGGAGTTGGAGTTGGAGGGTGGAGTTGGAGTTGGAGGGTGGAGTTGGAGTTGGAGTGTGGAGGTGGAGTTGGAGCGTGGAGTTGGAGGGTAGAGTTGGAGGGGAGAAGTGGAGGGTGGAGTTGGAGGGTGGAGTTGGAGGGTGGAGTTGGAGGGTGGAGTTGGAGGGTGGAATTGGAGGGTGGAGTAGGAGGGTGGAGTTGGAGTTAGAAGGTGGGGTTGGAGGGTGGAGTTGGAAGGTGGATTTGGAGGGTAAAGTTGGAGGGTGGAGTTGGAGGGTGGAGTTGGAGGGTGGTTGGAGTTGGAGGGTGGAGTTGGAGGGTGGAGTCGGAAGTTGGAGGGTAGAGTTGGAAGTTTGGAGGGTGGAGTTGGAGTTGGAGGGTGGAGTTGGAGTTGGAGGGTGGAGTTGGAGTTGGAGGGTGGAGTTGGAGGGTGGAGTTGGAGGGTGGAGTTGGAGTTGAAGGGTGGAGTTGGAGTTGGAGGGTGGAGGTGGAGTTGGAGCGTGGAGTTGGAGGGTAGAGTTGGAGGGTAGAGTTGGAGGGTAGAGTTGGAGGGTGGAGTTGGAGGGTGGAGTTGGAGGGTGGAGTTGGAGGGTGGAGTTGGAGTTGGAGGGTGGAGTTGGAATTGGAGGGTGGAGTTGGAATTGGAGGGTGGAGTTGGAGTGGAGGGTGGAGTTGGAGCTGGAGGGTCGAGTTGGAGTGGAGGGTGGAGTTGGAGTTGGAGGGTGGAGTTGGAGGGTGGAGTTGGAGGGTGGAGTTAGAGGATGGAGTTGGAGGGTAGAGTTGGAGGGTGGAGTTGGAGGGAGGAGTTGGAGGGAGGAGTTGGAGTTGGAGGGTGGATTTGGAGTGTGGATTTGGAGGGTGGAGTTGGAGTTGAAGGGTGAAGTTGGAGGGTGGAGTTGGAGAGTAGAGTTGGAGGGTGGAGTTGGATTTGGAGGGTGGAGTTGGAGGGTAGAGTTGGAGTGGAAGGGTGGAGTTGGAGAGTGGAGTTGGAGGGTGGAGTTGGAGGGTGGAGGGTGGAGTTGGAGGGTGGAGTTGGAGGGTGGAGTTGGAGGGTGGAGTTGGAGGGTAGAGTTGGAGGGTGGAGTTGGAGGGTGGAGTTGGAGGGTGGAGTTGGAGGGTGGAGTTGGAGGGTAGAGTTGGAGGGTGGAGTTGGAGGGTGGAGTTGGAGTTGGAGGGTGGAGTTGGAGGGTGGAGTTGGAGGGTGAAGTTGGAGGGTGGAGTTGGAGGGTGGAGTTGGAGGGTGGAGTTGGAGGGTGGAGTTGGAGGGTGGAGTTCGGAGTTGGAGGGTGGAGTTGCAGGTTAGAGTTGGAGGGTGGAGTTGGAGGGTGGAGTTGGATTTGGAGGGTGGAGTTGGAATTGGAGGGTGGAGTTGGAGTGGAGGGTGGAGTTGGAGTTGGAGGGTGGAGTTGGAGGGTGGAGTTGGAGGGTGGAGTTGGAGGGTGGAGTTGGAGGGTGGAGTTGGAGGGTGGAGTTGGAGGGTGGAGTTGGAGGGTGGAGTTGGAGTTGGAGGGTGGAGTTGGAGTTGGAGGGTGGAGGTGGAGTTGGAGCGTGGAGTTGGAGGGTTGAGTTGGAGGGTAGAGTTGGAGGGTGGAGTTGGAGGGTAGAGTTGGAGGGTGGAGCCGGAGGGTGGAGTTGGAGGGTGGAGTTGGAGGGTGGAGTTGGAGGGTGGAGTTGGAGGGTGGAGTTGGAGGGTGGAATTGGAGGGTGGAGTAGGAGGGTGGAGTTGGAGTTGGAAGGTGGGGTTGGAGGGTGGAGTTGGAAGGTGGATTTGGAGGGTAAAGTTGGAGGGTGGAGTTGGAAGGTGGAGTTGGAGGGTGGAGTTGGAGTTGGAGGGTGGAGTTGGAGGGTGGAGTCGGAAGTTGGAGGGTGGAGTTGGAAGTTGGAGGGTCGAGTTGGAGTTGGAGGGTGGAGTTGGAGTTGGAGGGTGGAGTTGGAGGGTGGAGTTGGAGTTGGAGGGTGGAGGTGGAGTTGGAGCGTGGAGTTGGAGGGTAGAGTTGGAGGGTGGAGTTGGAGGGTGGAGTTGTAGAGTGGAGTTGGAGTTGGAGGGTGGAGTTGGAGTTGGAGGGTGGAGTTGGAATTGGAGGGTGGAGTTGGAGTGGAGGGTGGGGTTGGAGTTGGAGGGTGGAGTTGGAGGGTGGAGTTGGAGGGTGGAGTTGGAATTGGAGGGTGGAGTTGGAGTGGAGGGTGGGGTTGGAGTTGGAGGGTGGAGTTGGAATTGGAGGGTGGAGTTGGAGTGGAGGGTGGGGTTGGAGTTGGAGGGTGGAGTTGGAGGGTGGAGTTGGAGGGTGGAGTTGGAGGGTGGAGTTGGAGGGTGGAGTTGGAGGGTAGAGTTGGAGGGTGGAGTTGGAGGGTGGAGTTGTAGAGTGGAGTTGGAGTTGGAGGGTGGAGTTGGAGTTGGGGGGTGGAGTTGGAATTGGAGGGTGGAGTTGGAGTGGAGGGTGGGGTTGGAGTTGGAGGGTCGAGTTGGAGTGGAGGGTGGAGTTGGAGTTGGAGTTGGAGGGTGGGGTTGGAGGGTGGAGTTGGAGGGTGGAGTTGGAGGGTGGAGTTGGAGGGTGGAGTTGGAGGGTGGAGTTGGAGAGTGGAGTTGTAGAGTGGAGTTGGAGTTGGAGGGTGGAGTTGGAGTTGGAGGGTCGAGTTGGAGTGGAGGGTGGAGTTGGAGTTGGAGGGTGGAGTTGAAGGGTGGAGTTGGAGGGTGGAGTTGGAGGGTGGAGTTGGAGGGTAGAGTTGGAGGGTAGAGTTGGAGGGTGGAGTTGGAGGGTGGAGTTGTAGAGTGGAGTTGGAGTTGGAGGGTGGAGTTGGAGTTGGAGGGTGGAGTTGGAATTGGAGGGTGGAGTTGGAGTGGAGGGTGGGGTTGGAGTTGGAGGGTGGAGTTGGAGTGGAGGGTGGAGTTGGAGTTGGAGGGTGGAGTTGGAGGGTGGAGTTGGAGGGTGGAGTTGGAGGGTGGAGTTGGAGGGTGGAGTTAGAGGATGGAGTTGGAGGGTGGAGTTTGAGGGTGGAGTTGGAGGGAGGAGTTGGAGGGAGGAGTTGGAGTTGGAGGGTGGATTTGGAGTGTGGATTTGGAGGGTGGAGTTGGAGTTGAAGGGTGAAGTTGGAGGGTGGAGTTGGAGAGTAGAGGTGGAGGGTGGAGTTGGAGGGTGGAGTTGGAGTTGGAGGGTGGAGTTGGAGGGTAGAGTTGGAGTTGAAGGGTGGAGTTGGAGAGTGGAGTTGGAGGGTGGAGTTGGAGGGTGGAGGGTAGAGTTGGAGGGTGGAGTTGGAGGGTGGAGTTGGAGGGTAGAGTTGGAGGGTGGAGTTGGAGTTGGAGGGTGAAGTTGGAGGGTGAAGTTGGAGGGTGGAGTTGGAGGGTAGAGTTGGAGGGTGGAGTTGGAGGGTGTAGTTGGAGTTGGAGGGTGAAGTTGGAGGGTGAAGTTGGAGGGTGAAGTTGGAGGGTGGAGTTGGAGGGTGGAGTTGGAGGGTGGAGTTGGAGGGTGGAGGTTGGAGTGGAGGGTGGAGTGGAGGGTGGAGTTGGAGGTGGAGTTGGATTTGGAGGGTGGAGTTGGATTTGGAGGGTGGAGTTGGAATTGGAGGGTGGAGTTGGAATTGGAGGGTGGAGTTGGAGTGGAGGGTGGAGTTGGAGTTGGAGGGTGGAGTTGGAGGGTGGAGTTGGAGTGGAGGGTGGAGTTGGAGTGGAGGGTGGAGTTGGAGTGGAGGGTAGAGTTGGAGTGGAGGGTGGAGTTGGAGTGGAGGGTGGAGTTGGAGTTGGAGGGTGGAGTTGGAGGGTGGAGTTGGAGGGTGGAGTTAGAGGATGGAGTTGGAGGGTGGAGTTGGAGGGTGGAGTTGGAGGGAGGAGTTGGAGGGAGGAGTTGGAGTTGGAGGGTGGATTTGGAGTGTGCATTTGGAGGGTGGAGTTGGAGTTGGAGGGTGAAGTTGGAGGGTGGAGTTGGAGAGTAGAGTTGGAGGGTGGAGTTGAAGGGTGGAGTTGGAGTTGGAGGGTGGAGTTAGAGGGTAGAGTTGGAGTTGGAGGGTGGAGTTGGAGAGTGGAGTTGGAGGGTGGAGTTGGAGGGTGGAGGGTGGTGGTGGAGTTGGAGGGTGGAGTTGGAGGGTGGAGTTGGAGGGTGGAGTTGGAGTTGGAGGGTGAAGTTGGAGGGTGGAGTTGGAGGGTAGAGTTAGAGGGTAGAGTTGGAGGGTGTAGTTGGAGTTAGAGGGTGAAGTTGGAGGGTGGAGTTGGAGGGTGGAGTTGGAGGGTGGAGGTTGGAGTTGGAGGGTGGAGTTGGAGGTTAGAGTTGGAGGGTGGAGTTGGAGGGTGGAGTTGGATTTTGAGGGTGGAGTTGGAGGGTGGAGTTGGAGGTAGAGTTGGAGGGTGGAGATGGAGGGTGTAGTTGGAGTTGGAGGGTGGAGTTGGAGGGTAGAGTTGGAGTTTGAGGGTGAAGGTGGAGTTAGAGCGTGGAGTTGGAGGGTAGAGTTTGAGGGTAGAGTTGGAGGGTAGAATTGGAGGGTGGAGTTGGAGGGTGGAGTTGGAGGGTGGAGTTGGAGTTGGAGGGTGGAGTTGGAGTTGGAGGGTGGAGTTGGAATTGGAGTGTGGAGTTGGAGTGGAGGGTGGAGTTGGAGTTGGAGGGTGGAGTTGGAGGGTGGAATTGGAGGTTGGAGTTGGAGGGTGGAGTTGGAGAGTGGAGTTGGAGTTGGAAGGTGGAGTTGGAGTTGGAGGGTGGAGTTGGAATTGGAGGGTGGAGTTGGAGTTGGAGGGTGAAGTTGGAGGGTGGAGTTGGAGAGTAGAGTTGGAGCGTGGAGTTGGAGCGTGGAGTTGGAGGGTAGAGTTGGAGGGTAGAGTTGGAGGGTAGATTTGGAGGGTAGATTTGGAGGGTGGAGTTGGAGGGTGGAGTTGGAGAGTGGAGTTGGAGGGTGGAGTTGGAGTTGGAGGGTGGAGTTGGAGGGTGGAGTTGGAGGGTGGAGTTGGAGTGGAGGTTGGAGGGTGGAGTTGGAGGGTGGAGTTGGAGGGTGGAGTTGGAGGGTAGAGTTGGAGTTTGAGGGTGGAGTTGGAGGGTGGAGTTGGAGGGTGGAGTTGGAGGATGGAGTTTGAGGATGGAGTTTGAGGGTGGAGTTAGAAGGTGGAGTTGGAGGGTGGAGTTGGAGGGTGGAGTTGGAGGGTGGAGTTGGAGGATGGAGTTGGAGGGTAGCGTTGGAGTTGTTCAAAATTGTCAGGGACTTGTCCCACCCAGTGTGTGTAGCCAATACGGTCGTGTCGTCGCAAGCCCTGTGCGAGTCCTTGGCGGGTGCTTTCGAGGAGAAGACTGCTAAGATCTTAGAGGGCTTAAAAAACCCTCTGCCGGTTGCTCTCGGCTTGGGAGCTCCGGTTAGCCCGATCAGTCGACCCCGGCCAGTAGGGCTCTGCCCTGGCTCGGGAGCTCCAAACGGGTTACCCAGTCGACCCCAACCGATTGCCGCAGCTCTCTCTCAGGGTACTCTTGGTTTGGGAGCTCCGGATGGTCCGCCCAGTGGACCCCCGACGGGTACGCTTGACCCTAGTCCGGGAGCTCCGGATGGACCACCCAGTCAACCCCAGCCGAGTGACCCAGCCCTCTGTGGGGGAGTTCTGGAGACTTCCGCCAGTCGACCCCAACTAAGACTGTTTCCTCGTCCCTCCTTTGAGGATTTTTGCAGCTTGGCTCATACGGTAGCCTCGGGCTCTCCGCTCGACCCACTCCCTCCCAAATTCTGGAAGGCCTTCCATGCAGAACTTTTTCAGCCCCTGCATTCCATCTGCCTCCAGTCTTTGGAGCTGGCATCGGTCCCTGAGTGCTGGAAGCTAGCAGTAGTGTCAACTCTGCTCAAGAAGCCCACGCTGAAACCGGCTTGCCTTTCTAACTACAGGCCAATCTCCCTGCTCCCATTTCCAATCAAGATCATGGAAAAATGGGTGACCCGCTCGCTCTCAGGCTTCCTGGAGTACATCGGCTGGTTTGATGAGGCCCAGTTTGGCTTCCGCCCCGGGCACGGGACGGAGTCTGCTCTGGTAACCGTATTGGATAATCTTCGGTCGCGTGTCGACAGTGGTCGGGCAGCTTTTCTAGTGCTGCTCGACGTGTCGGCCGCGTTCGATACGGTTTGCCATCAGACCCTCATCAGGAGACTAGAGGAGTGTGGGGTCACAGAGAGCGCTAGAGATTGGCTGATATCTTATTTGGGTAGCCGGCAACAGATGGTCTCGCTTCCTCCATTCAGCCTGGAGCCTAGGAAAGTTGGACAGGGGGTCCCACAGGGCTCAGCCATCAGCCCGATACTTTTTAATCTGTATCTTCGCCCCCTAGTCCAGCTCATAAAATCTTTTGGTGTCTCGGCTTTTAACTATGCCGATGACACCCAGCTGGTCTTTTCTCTGGAGGGAAATAACGTGGTCCCGCTGGAGACATTTCATCGCTGTATGGCAGCCACAGCGGACTGGTTACGGGCCAACTCCCTCCAATTCAACAGCTCTAAGACGGAGGTGCTATATTGTTCAACAGACTGGATTCCGCGGGTTATTCCTGAGAACTTCTGGCCCGCTACCTTTCCCGAGCCGGTAGCGGCAGCGGGGTCAGCTCGTATTTTGGGGGTGATCTTCGGCCCACATTTACAGCTGGACCTGCATGTTAATAAAACCACCTCAACGTGCATGATGCTGCTACGCATGTTGCGTAAAGTTCTGCCCCTTCTCCCCGCCCAGGCCAGGCCAGACGTAGTTCGCAGTACCATTCTTAGTCGCTTAGACTACTGCAATGCGCTACTTCTGAAGGCCCCAAAAAATCTGCTGGGGAAGTTACAAAGCGTGCAGAACATGGCCGCCAAGTTGGCTCTTTCTCGTCCCAGGTCCAGCTCTTCCACTCTCGCACTAAGAGACTTACACTGGCTTCCGGTTCATCTGCGAGTGCTGTATAAAGCCGCGTGCCTGGTGTTCAAGGCAGTACACCAATTGGGCCCAGTACCATTGCGGAATATGTTTGCCTGGTACTCTGCAGCGCGGCCCCTTCGTTCCTCTTCGGCACATCTGCTGGTGGTCCCAAGGTTTCGGAGAGCTAGGATGGGTGGCCACTCATTTAGTGTTGTAGCGGCCAAACTTTGGAACTCCCTGCCTATCTCTCTGAGAAGTCACAAGGACTACCTGCCATTTAGGAAAGCGTTGAAAACGCATCTGTTCCCGGAAACTGTCTGAGCAGTAAGAAGTGTATCGTCCAGTAGTTCAAAGCGCCAGGATGCCCTCTGGGTGACAGGTCCGCGCTCTATAAGTACAAAAAATAAATAAATAAATAAAAAATAGTTGGAGAGTGGAGTTGGAGGGTGGAGTTGGAGGGTGGAGGGTGGAGATGGAGGGTGGAGGGTGGTGTTGGAGTTGGAGGGTGGAGTTGGAGGGTGGAGTTGGAGGGTGTAGTTGGAGTTGGAGGGTGAAGTTGGAGGGTGAAGTTGGAGGGTAGAGTTGGAGGGTGGAGTTGGAGGGTGGAGTTGGAGGGTGAAGTTGGAGGGTGGAGTTGGAGGGTAGAGTTGGAGGGGGGAGTTGGAGGGTGGAGTTGGAGGGTGGAGTTGGAGGGTGGAGTTGGAGGGTGAAGTTGGAGGGTGGAGTTAGAGGGTGGAGTTGGAGGGTGGAGTTGGAGGGTAGAGTTGGAGGGGGGAGTTGGAGGGTGGAGATTGGAGTTGGAGGGTGGAGTTGGAGGTTAGAGTTGGAGGAGGAGTTGGAGGGTGGAGTTGGAGGGTAGAGTTGGAGGGTGGAGTTGGAGGGTGTAGTTGGAGTTGGAGGGTGGAGTTGGAGGGTAGAGTTGGAGGGTAGAGTTGGAGGGTAGAGTTGGAGGATGGAGTTGGAGGATGGAGTTGGAGGATGGAGTTGGAGGATGGAGTTGGAGGATGGAGTTGGAGGATGGAGTTGGAGGGTGGAGTTGGAGCCTAGAGTTGGAGGGTGGAGTTGGAGGGTGGAGTTGGAGGGTGGAGTTGGAGGGTGGAGTTGGAGGGTGGAGTTGGAGGGTGGAGTTGGAGGTTGGAGTTGGAGGGTGGAGTTGGAGTTGGAGGGTGGAGTGGGAGGGTGGAGTTGGAGGGTGGAGTTGGAGGGTGGAGTTGGAGTTGGAGGCTGGAGATGGAGGGTGGAGGTGGAGCTGGAGGGTGGAGATGGGGGGTGGAGTTGGAGACTGGAGTTGGAGGGTGGAGTTGGAGTTTGAGGGTAGAGTTGGAGGGTAGAGTTGGAGGGTGGAGTTGGAGGGTGGAGTTGGAGGGTGGAGTTGGAGGATGGAGTTGGAGGATGGAGTTGGAGGGTGGAGTTGGAGGCTAGAGTTGGAGGCTAGAGTTGGAGGGTAGAGTTGGAGGGTAGAGTTGGAGGGTAGAGTTGGAGGGTAGAGTTGGAGGGTGGAGTTGGAGGGTGGAGTTGGAGGGTGGAGTTGGAGGGTGGAGTTGGAGGGTGGAGTTGGAGTTGGAGGGTGGAGTTGGAGGGTGGAGTGGGAGGGTGGAGTTGGAGGGTGGAGTTGGAGGCTGGAGATGGAGGGTGGAGTTGGAGCTGGAGGGTGGAGATGGGGGGTGGAGTTGGAGACTGGAGTTGGAGGGTGGAGTTGGAGTTTGAGGGTAGAGTTGGAGGGTAGAGTTGGAGGGTAGAGTTGGAGGGTGGAGTTGGAGGGTAGAGTTGGAGGGTGGAGTTGGGAGGGTGGAGTTGGAGGTTGGAGTTGGAGGTTGGAGTTGGAGGGTGGAGTAGGAGTTGGAGGGTGGAGTTGGAGGGTGGAGTTGGAGTTGGAGGTTGGAGTTGGAAGGTAGAGTTGGAGGGTGGAGTTGGAGGGTGCAGTTGGCGTTGGAGGGTGGAGTTGGAGGGTAGAGTTGGAGGGTAGAGTTGGAGGGTGGAGTTGAAGGGTGGAGTTGGAGTTGTCGGGTGGAGTTGGAGTTGGAGGGTGGAGTTGGAGTGGAGGTTGGAGGGTGGAGTTGGAGGGTGGAGTTGGAGGGTGGAGTTGGAGGGTAGAGTTGGAGTTTGAGGGTGGAGTTGGAGGGTGGAGTTGGAAGGTGGAGTTGGAAGGTGGAGTTGGAGGATGGAGTTTGAGGGTGGAGTTGGAGGGTGGAGTTGGAGGGTGGAGTTGGAGGATGGAGTTGGAGGGTAGAGTTGGAGTTGTTCAAAATTGTCAGGGACTTGTCCCACCCAGTGTGTGTAGCCAATACGGTTGTGTCGTTGCAAGCCCTGTGCGAGTCCTTGGCGGGTGCTTTCGAGGAGAAGACTGCTAAGATCTTAGAGGGCTTAAAAAATCCTCTGCCCGTTGCTCTCGGCTTGGGAGCTCCGGTTAGCCCGATCAGTCGACCCCGGCCAGTAGGGCTCTGCCCTGGCTCGGGAGCTCCAAACGGGTTACCCAGTCGACCCCAGCCGATTGCTGCAGCTCTCTCTCAGGGTACTCTTGGTTTGGGAGCTCTGGATGGTACGCCCAGTCGACCCCAGACGGGTACGCTTGACCCTAGTCCGGGAGCTCTGGATGGACCACCCAGTCGACCCCAGCCGAGTGACCCAGCCCTCTGTGGGGGAGTTCTGGAGACTTCCGCCAGTCGACCCCAACTAAGACTGTTTCCTTGTCCCTCCTTTGAGGATTTTTGCAGTTTGGCTCATACGGTAGCCTCGGGCTCTGCGCTCGACCCACTCCCTCCCAAATTCTGGAAGGCCTTTCATGCAGAACTTTTTCAGCCCCTGCATTCCATCTGCCTCCAGTCTTTGGAGCTGGCATCGGTCCCTGAGGAATGGAAGCTAGCAGTAGTGTCACCTCTGCTCAAGAAGCCCACGCTGGACCTGGCTTGCCTTTCTAACTACAGGCCAATCTCCCTGCTCCCATTTCCAATCAAGATCATGGAAAAATGGGTGACCCGCTCGCTCTCAGGCTTCCTGGAGTACATTGGCTGGTTTGATGAGGCCCAGTTTGGCTTCCGCCCCGGGCACGGGACGGAGTCTGCTCTGGTAACCGTATTGGATAATCTTCGGTCGCGTGTCCACAGTGGTCGGGCAGCTTTTCTAGTGCTGCTCGACATGTCGGCCGCGTTCGATACAGTTTGCCATCAGACCCTCATCAGGCGACTAGAGGAGTGTGGGGTCACAGAGAGCGCTAGAGATTGGCTGATATCTTATTTGGGTAGCCGGCAACAGATGGTCTCGCTTTCTCCATTCAGCTCGGAGCCTAGGAAAGTTGGACAGGGGGTCCCACAGGGCTCAGCCATCAGCCCGATACTTTTTAATCGGTATCTTCGCCCCCTAGTCCAGCTCATAAAATCTTTTGGTGTCTCGGCTTTTAACTATGCCGATGACACCCAGCTGGTCTTTTCTCTGGAGGGAAATAACGCGGTCCCGCTGGAGACATTTCATCGCTGTATGGCAGCCACAGCGGACTGGTTACGGGCCAACTCCCTCCAATTCAACAGCTCTAAGACGGAGGTGCTATATTGTTCCACAGACCGGATTCCGCGGGTTCTTCCTGAGAACTTCTGGCCCGCTACCTTTCCCGAGCCAGTGGCGGCAGTGGGGTCAGCTCGCATTTTGGGGGTGATCTTCGGCCCACATTTACAGCTGGACCTGCACGTTAATAAAACCATCTCAACGTGCATGATGCTGCTACGCATGTTGCGTAAAGTTCTGCCCCTTCTCCCCGCCCAGGCCAGGCCAGACGTAGTTCGCAGTACCATTCTTAGTCGCTTAGACTACTGCAATGCGCTACTTCTGGATGCCCCAAAAAATCTGCTGGGGAAGTTACAACGCATGCAGAACATGGCCGCCAAGTTGGCTCTTTCTCGTCCCAGGTCCAGCTCTTCCACTCTCGCACTAAGAGACTTACACTGGCTTCCGGTTCATCTGCGAGTGCTGTATAAAGCCGCGTGCCTGGTGTTCAAGGCCGTACACCAATTGGGCCCAGTACCATTGCGGAATATGTTTGCCTGGTACTCTGCAGCGCGGCCCCTTCGTTCCTCTTCGGCACATCTGCTGGTGGTCCCAAGGTTTCGGAGAGCTAGGATGGGTGGCCGCTCATTTAGTGTTGTAGCGGCCAAACTTTGGAACTCCCTGCCTATCTCTCTGAGAAGTCACAAGGACTACCTGCCATTTAGGAAAGCGTTGAAAACGCATCTGTTCCTGGAAACTGTCTGAGCAGTAAGAAGTGTATCGTCCAGTAGTTCAAAGCGCCAGGATGCCCTCTGGGTGACAGGTCCGCGCTCTATAAGTACACAAAATAAATAAATAAATGAAAAATAGTTGGAGAGTGGAGTTGGAGGGTGGAGTTGGAGGGTGGAGGGTGGAGTTGGAGGGTGGAGGGTGGTGTTGGAGTTGGAGGGTGGAGTTGGAGGGTGGAGTTGGAGGGTGTAGTTGGAGGGTGAAGTTGGAGGGTGAAGTTGGAGGGTGGAGTTGGAGGGTGGAGTTGGAGGGTG